>NC_069505.1:544021261-544176261 GCF_027579735.1 Bombina bombina | reverse complement strand
GGAGCGCTGGAGCGGCTTTCAAGAATAAAAGGTGAGTATTTTAACAAAACGAGTGAAATGTAAAGTTTGATGAATGAAAGTGCCCCTGTTTTTAATAGGATTTTTTAAAACCGGGCACACATTCGTCAAACTTTACATTAAGTTTAAAGTGAAACAAGGCAGGTTTAGCTTTCTTTTCACTTGCCAGTTTGTTTAAAAACTTGAAAACATGTTTGAACCAACATATATTAGGGGTGCAATCGGGCTATGTTTAGTTTAACACTCGCACAGCGCAGTATTCAATAAATACTGTACCTGTAAAATAGTGACAATTACTGTAGTAAAATTTGCCAGACTATAGCACTGAGAAACAGATTACACGGTAATGCTGTAAACAGAGTGTACTGTGCATAACAAAATGGTGCCAGTCACTTTTCTCACAATCTCACGATGATTACAGCACTGTTTCAAAATCCTTGGAGGTTGAACTTCAGCTCCGCAAAGCGTTGTAAAGTGAGGTATACCTGTATATATATATATACTCTGCAATATAGTTTAATTATTAGCTTTGTCCCCTTTTCCTGTAATTCCACTCTGAAATTATGATCTTTTCAGTTCCTGTTAGAAATGTAAGTGCAGAACAGTTATAGTCCACAAAGCCATTGGCTGCACACTCTAGTGACCTATTTATAACTGTTCCTAATTGACCCACAGCAGAGAGGGTAACCTAAGTTACAACATGGCAGCTCCCATTGTTTTATAGACAGTAAAGGGACACTAAACCCACATTTTTTTCTTTCATGATTCAGCTAGAGCAGCAATTTTAAGCAACTTTCTAATGTACTCCTATTATCAATTTTCTTTGTTCACTTGATATCTTTTTTTTTATTTTTTATTAATTTTTTTTGAGAACAACAGTGTATACATACAAATAATATACAGTACAAGCTACATATCAAGTCAACATTGCTATCTTAAAGGGACAGTCAAGTCCAAAAAAACCTTTCATGTTTCAAATAGGGCATGTAATTTTAAACAACTTTCCAATTTACTTTTATCACCAATTTTGCTTTGTTCTCTTGGTATTCTTAGTTGAAAGCTAAACCTAGGAAGGCTCATATGATAATTGCTAAGCCCTTGAAGGCCGCCTCTAATCACATGCTTTTGTATTTGCTTTTCACAGCAGGGGAGAGCTAGTTCCTGTAAGCCATATAGATAACATTGTGAGCACGCCTGTGAATTGTGGCAGACACTGCACTAATTGGCTAAAATGAAAGTCAATAGATATAAATAAAATGTCATGTGATCAGGGGGCTGTCAGAAGATGCTTAGATACAAGGTAATCACAGAGGTAAAACGTATATTAATATAACCGTGGTGGCTGTGCAAAACTGGGGAATGGGTAATAAAAGGATTATCTATCTTTTAAAACAACAACAATTCTGGTGTTGACTGTCCCTTTAACATGTACCGTAAAACTCAGAGTCCTCATATTTTTCTCCCCTGTATAAATTGATATAGGTCACTCTTGGACCTTTTGTATATGGATAATACGTGATTAGGGGTTTCATTAAACATATATAGAAATATACAAAAGAAAAAGTTGCATCTTCATAAAGGCTATTGCATTTAAGTCATATAGAAATAGAGATGCTGAGGCTACAACTGGACTAACCTGTAATGTAATTAGTTTTACCATATTTACACTCATATCATGGAATTTATTCACTATGGAGGTCATGAACATATTAAATAGCAGATATGTACTATACTCAGATTCATGGTTTTATAAGACATCAATATAGCATTCATTTCAGACTTCACATAAATAAAATCTAGTTAGAGAACCTTGTTTGTGAGCTTCTTGCTAGGAAACTATGTGAACTGATCATGAGGATGTTGCAACTGGTAAATACTATCTGGCTAACATATGTTGGTAATTGGACCTATTGTTTGATAGGGTGATTCTCTGGGTTGCTCAAAGTGAGTCGGGAGACCTTGATAACAGGTTGTCAGACCTCCTCCTCACGTAGGAAACTGAGTTACATTTTACATATTGCTGGGCTCTATAACATTATGAATATATGGTTTTATGTTAAGGCTAGATGCTATGTATAGTGATAAGCCTGTCTTCCTCCCTACGGCTCCGGCCGCAAGCCGCAGAGTCTGGAAGAATTTGTCTGGGTTGTATCAGCCTCAACTCTATTACCTTAATTGTCAAGGAGGAGATATCACCTATTATGAGTCACGATGTGCAACTACCAAGAAAAAGCGCGCTGAGCAGAGCATAATGAAGCACAATTAGATTTCACTAGGCATGGCTATACTTTATGTTTAAAGTATAGTTTTATCATTGCCTTTTTTGCAGCTAAAGTTATATTCATCTAAGTGAGCTGCTTGGTCCAATCAGCATAGTATAATTATATCCACGAAATAAAAGTCAAAGTCTTGTAACATGTGAAGTTAAAACATATATATTAGCTAGGGCATGCGATTAAACAACAAAGAACAAACAACTATATTTAATTATCGTCCATTCTAACTGTATTTCACTGTTATTGACAAATAGCCAAGTCATCAGAGTCCCAGGAATCGTTTAGCCCCAAGGCTTTGTTTGCAAGAAAGGGTAAGACCTGGTAGAAACCTGAGGGTCTCGGAGCTTAACTTTGGGGCAAGGGAACCAGCACATGGGGAGTCTTAATATACCTGTAGCAATCGCTCCTCTGAGGTGACTCGGCAGCTGCGGGTAACTATGTTCAGAAAATAAATTCTCCGGTGAGCAGCTGCAGAGATCATAGGTATCACGAGAGGCAACAAACTTATATGGTGTCTGTTTCCCTGCTTCGGCTTCTCGGGGGGCCCCCCCTGAAACCCCATCCAACCTTGGCAGGCAAAGAGCGTGTCGATGATTGTTGTTGTTCTCCTGGTGCGTGTAATGGAGCTTTGATCCTGGACATTGCTGGACTTGTCCCCCCATGGATTGCCGTACCCGCACCACTCGGCATCTCCTGATGTTTCAGGTTGCCAGTAGCTTGGTAGAGTTTCCCTGATTTCTCTGCGCTCTTCTTGTTTAAGGATCTCTGTTAGTGGAGGAGCCCCTCTAACTCCGTCCGTGGCTTTGACTGTGTCTTTAAGTAGTGCTGGGTCCTGCGGAGCCTTCTCCATGAGACGCATACACAACTCCTCAAATCTGCTCCAGTGTATATTGTCAAAGATATCCTGGCAATCAGCGTCCTCAATCGCGGCCATCTTAGTTATTGTATGGCGTGGGTTATGTCAGTAAGTAGTCGCTGAGAATGCTCTATGTTCTTTCTTTTATATCCTCCAGATTTAGTAGTTATGATATACAACCCCAGATAGTGGTGTTGGCCTGACCAGTTGTAGCTAGGAACCTCGGGTTACCGAGGGGGTGGCGTTGCCTAGCAAGTGCCGCCGCGCTAGGCCTTCCTTGTCTGTTTTTTCACTGCAGCATCACAAATACAGCTCAATATAGGGAATGTTAGTCCCCACTCTGTAGTGGGATAATGCAAGTTTCAGATTTAGAGATTTGGCTGTAAGATTACTCCTAAAATCGGCGGATGATAAGAGATTCAGCTGGAGCTCAAAAAAAATGTGACCGTTCCTGGTTGCTGTTCAGACACGCCCCCCTCACTTGATATCTTCATTTGAAAAACAGGAATGAACACATTGGAGCTGGCCCATTTTAGGTTCAGCAACTGGGTACCACTTGCTGATTGGTGGCTAAATGTAGCTACCAATCAACAAGCACTATCCAGGGTGCTGTACCAAAAATGGGCCGGCTCCTAACCATTCATTATTGCTTTTTGAAATAAAGATACCAAGAGAACAAAGAAAAATTGATAATAGGAGTAAATAAGAAAGTTGCTTAAAATTGCGGCTCTATCCGAATCATAAAATAATAAAATTGAGTTTAGTGTCCCTTTAAAACTTATTTTGGTAATATTAAAACAGCTAATAATAGTAAATTGATACATTATAGATAAAATATATTAATTCAAATGTTTCTATTTTGAATAGGGATGCACCGAAATTTCGGCCGCAGAAAGTTTCGGCCGAAAATAGCATTTTTTGTTATTTCGGTTTTCGTTTTTTTTGCCTTTTATTTTCGGCAAAATTATTGTGTAGCATATTTTAAATTTGATGCCAGCCTAGAGCTGCTGTTTGAGTTCATTACTTGACTTACTGTTTTGCATATAATAATAGTTTTCTAGGACTATACTTTATTTTGTTAATTGGTAACAAAACAAAAACGGTTAAATCTGATTCTGTTACACAGAACTAAATAAAGAATAATACTAGTGATGCACCAAAATTTGGCCCGCCGAAAATGTGCAATTCCAATTTCGGCCCAAAGAGGACCAAAATGGCTAAAAATGTACAGCCCTCCCCTGTTCTATTGAGTTACATGTCTATCCTTAGCATAAGGTGAGCAGCACAGCACTGGCATGGTACACAGAGCACACACATAAGTACCATGACATGATGATATTTGAAACCAGGAGAGAAGGAAACCAAAGTTCTGAATAGTGAATACAAATATCAAAGGAGGATAAGTAACATGTTTATAAACACTTGATATTATCAGACACAGCCCTAAGCACACACACTGAATATCTTTAAGCCTTATATACAGTGCTCATACATCAACCTCTTGTGCGTAGACATTCTATTCGCCTGAGGCAAATATGCGTGCACACTATATATGCATAAGCCCCAAGCTCGCACACAGTTGGTACAAATTAGCACCCACCAGACAGTGTATACAAAAAAGCACAGTAACTTTCTATAACCACCTTGCACATAAGGTTGTAGCTAAGTCCAGTGGTCCTGGTGATAGGTGACAGGCAGACTCCATTTTGGGCTCCGGACATATAATCTGATGGGTCAGTGTGAGACCCGAACCAGGAACTAGGCGGAGATACGATGAGAGACGATCAGGTGCAGCCATGCTCATCGCACGGATAACTACACCCAAAAACAAAACACATGTCCACCTCGTATTGTTGTCTGGCTATAACCACGCTCTCCCTTATAGAGCTCCAGTTTCACTGCAGATCACGCCCTACTGTACAAGTGACCATGTCCATTTGTTGGAGCTTTCCCGCCTACAAGCTCTCTCAGCTACACACACACACTGTAGTTAAAAAAGAAAAAAACAATTTCGGTTTTGTTTCGGTTTTCGGCCAGGATCATCCTGAATTTTCGGTATCGGTTTCGGTCCAGAATTTTCATTTCGGTGCATCCCTAATTTTGAATATTGCATAATTCAAATATTACATTTAAAAATAGCATTAGAAATACTATTACATTAAACAAATGCCATGTGAGCTGAGGAAAGTTGAAGGTAAAATTATCTTCCTTTTTTACATAGAGAATCTAGATGTTAATGCGATTTTTTTCTTTCAATTGCATATGGGTATTATGTCTGTTTAATCATATGTCTTGTATTTATGTGCTTACCAGCTTTTCTATGATACAGATCATACACATTGATCTGTCACATTATTGTTTTCTTTTAACATTTCTATTTCATTTTGATGTTACAGTAAATGACTAAGGGACCCGTTACCTTTTGTACACATTGCTGAAAGACCAGCGTCCAATTCTTTTTCTGATTCTCATTTGATTTACAAGACAATGACTGAGAAGAATGAAACCTCCAAGATGCTCATGAGGACGAGGAAGGTGAGGCAAATTAGTTGTAATGTTATAGCTTTTATATGCTGTTGCGTGTGTGGGTTGTGCTAATCTGTCTTTTTATGTACAGTCATGTGAAAAAGAAAGTACAACCTTTTTGAATTCTATGGTTTTTAAGTATCAGGACATAATAACAATCATCTGGTCCTTAGCAGGTCTTAAAATTAGGTAAATACAACCTCAGATGAATAACAACACATGGCAGTACACCGTGTCAAGATTTATTTAACAAAAACAAAGCCAAAATTAAGAAGCCATGTGCGAAAAAACTAAGTATATCCTTACTGCTTCCATAGGAATTAAGAGGCTAAGTAGCATCTAGGTGCTGCTAATCAAATGCCTTTGATTAATTGATAATCAGTAAGTGTGACCACCTTTATAAAAGTTTTAGCAGGGTGTGGGTCTGGAGCATTCAGGTGTCTGTTAACACAATGCCAAGGAGGAAATACATCAGCAATTATCCTAGAAGGGCAGTTGTTGCTGTTTATCGATCTGGGAAGGGTTATAAGGCAATTTCCAAACAATTTAAAGTCCATCATTCTACAGTGAGAAAGATTATTCAAAAGTGGAAAACATTCAAGACAGTTGCCAATCTTCCCAGGAGTGAACGTCCCAGCAAAATCACCCCACGGTCAGACTGTGCAATGCTCAGAGAAATTGCAAAAAACCCAAGAGTTACATCTCAGACTCTACAGGCCTCAGCATGTTCAATGTTAAAGTTCATGACAGTACAATTAGAAAAAGACTGAACAAGTATGGTTTGTATGGAAGGGTTGCCAGGAGAAAGCCTCTTCTCTCTAAAAAGAACTTGGCAGTACGGCTTAGGTTTGCAAAGTTGCATCTGAACAAACCACAAGACTTCTGGAACAATGTCCTTTGGACAGACGAGAACAAAGTGGAGTTTGGTGATAATGCACAGTGCCACATTTGGCAAAAACCAAACACAGCATATCAGCACAAACGCCTCATACCAACTGTCAAGCACGGTGGTGGAGGGGTGATGATTTGGGCTTGTTTTGCAGCCACAGGACCTGACCACCTCGCAGTCATTGAGTCGAACATGAACTCCTCTGCATACCAAAGTATTCTAGAGTCAAATGTGAGGCCATTTGTCCGACAGCTAAAGCTTGGCTAAAATTGAGTCATGCAAGAGGACAATGATCCCAAGCACACCAGCAAATCTACAACAGAATGACTGAAAAAGAAAAGAATCAAGATGTTGCAATGGCTCAGTCAAAGTCAAGATCTCAACCCGATTGAAATGCTGTGGTGGGACCTTTAGAGAGCTGTGCATAAACGAATGCCTGCAAACCTCAATGAACTGAAGCAACGTTGTAAAGAAGAGTGGGTCAGAATCCCTCTACAACGATGTGAGATACTGATGAAGTCATACAGAAATTATTACTTCAAGTTATTGCTGCTAAAGGTGGTTTTACAAGCTATTGAAACATAAGGTTTACTTAGTTTTTCACATATGGCTTCTCTATTTTAGCTTTATTTCTGTTAAAGGGATAGTAAAGTCCAAATTAAACTTTAATGATTCAGATAGGGCATGTCATTGCAAACAACTTTTCAATTTACTTTTATCATCAAATTTGCTTTGTTCTCTTGGTATTCTTAGATTACAGCTAAACCAAGGTAGACTCATGTGCTAATTTCTACACCTTGAAGGCCGCCTCTTATCTGAATGCATTTGACAGTTTTTCACAGCAAGAGGGTGTTAGTTCATGTGAGCCATATAACATTGGTCTCACGCCTGTGTAGTCAGCACTAATTGCCTGAAATGATCTGAGATAAGGAGGCAGTCAGAAGAAGCTTAGATACAAGGAAATCACAGGGGTAAAAAGTGTATTAAAGGGACAGTCTACACCAGAATTTTTATTATTTAAAAAAATAGATAATCCCTTTATTACCCATTCACCAGTTTTGCACAACCAACACAGTTATATAAATACACTTATTACCTCTGTGATTACCTTGTATCTAAGCCTCTGCAGACTGCCCCCATCTCAGTGCTTCTGACAGACATTTAGTTTAGCCAATCAGTGCAGACTCCTAAATAACTCCATTAAAGTGAGCACAATGTTATCTATATGACACACATGAACTAGTACTGTCTAACTGTGAAAAACTTTCAAAATGCTCTGAGTTAAAGGACCAGTCAATACAGTAGATTTGCATAATCAACAAATGCATGATAAGAAGACAATGCAATAGCACTTAGTCTGAACTTCAAATGAGTAGTAGATTTTTTTTAAATACATTGCAAAGTTACGTCTATTTCCACTCCCCCTGTATCATGTGACAGCCATCAGCCAATCACAAATGCATATACGTATATGCTGTGAAACATGCTCAGTAGGAGCTGGTGACTCAAAAAGTGTAAATATAAAAAGACTGTGCACATTTTGTTAATGGAAGTAAATTGGAAAGTTGTTTACAATTGCATGCTCTATCTGAATCAGAAAGTTTAATTTTGACTTGAGTGTCCCTTTAAGAGGCGGTTTTCAGAAATCCGCTGGTTTTAGAAATCAGTTTGAGCCTACCTAGGTTTAGCTTTTCAAAAACCACCAAGGGAACAAAGCAAATTTAAAGATAAAAGTCAATTGGAAAGTTGGTTAAAATAGCATGCCCTATCTGAATCATGAAAGTTTAAATTTGACTAGACTGTCCCTTTAATATAATAGTGTTGGTTGTGCAAAACTGGGGAATGGTAAATAAAGTGATTATCTTTTTAAAAAATAAAATTTTTGGTGTTTAATGTCCCCTTAAATAAATAATGACACGGTGTAATATGTCATGTGATGTTGTTCATCTGAGGTTGTTTTTACCTAATTTTAAGACCTGCTAAGGACCAGATAATTTTTATTATGTCCTGATAACATCATAGAATTCAAAGAGGGTGTACTTTCTTTTTCACATGACTGTATTTACGGCCAGGATAATAATATATTAATTTCAAAATAATCTCACACCTAAAAAGGAACATTTTCGGACAGTGTACTGTATAATTGGTTTACCCTTAAAGGGACAGTCTAGTCAAAATTAAACTTTCATGATTCAGATAGGGTATGCGATTTCAAACAACTTTCCAATTTACTTTTATAATAAAATTTGCTTTGTTCTCTTGGTATTCTTTGTTGAAAGCTAAACATAGGTAGGCTTATATGTTAATTTCTAAGCCCTTGAAAGCTTCCTTTTCTCTTAGTGCATTATGACAATTTTTCAGAGTTTGCGCTAGTTTGTGTGTGCCATATAGATAACATTGTGCTCTCTTCTGTGGAGTTACCTAGGAGTCAGCACTGATTGGCTAAAATGCCTTTCTGTCAAAAGACCTGAAATAAGGGGGCAGTCTGCAGAGGCTTAGATACAAGGTAATCAAAGAGGTAAAAAGTAAATTAATATAACCATGTTGGTTATGTAAGACTGGGGAATGGGTAATAAAGGGATCATTTATCTTTTTAAACAATAAAAAGTATTTACTCTTGTGAGCTGTGGAAAGTTAAAGGTACAGTTATCTTCCTTTTTTACATAAAGATGCTAATGTGATTTTATTTTTCTTCAGTTTAGAAAATAAAAGGTTCTACATTTTGGAAGTAAAAATAAGCAGGAAACCTATTATTTAAATAGGACTAGACTTAGCCAAACAGAGGAGGAAATGGATTTGGGAGTAGTAATAGATAACAAGCTAAAGATGGGTGCACAATGCAGGGCAACGGCTTCTAAGGTGAATAATATACTAACATGTATTTAAAGAGGCATTGATGCAAGGTAGGAAAGCATAATTCTGTCATTATATTAATCCCTGGTAAGACCTCACCTTGAGTATGGAGTGCAGTTCTGGGGACCGATCTCAGAAAAAGACATTGCAGACATAGAGAAAGTTCAGAGAAGGGCCACAAAACTAATAAGGGGAATTTAAGCTATTAGGAGATGTTAGCCAAACTGGGTTGGTTTTCACTAGGAAAAAGGCACCCGAGAAGTGACATGATTACTTTATATAAATATATTCAAGGCCCATATGCAGAGATGACTCTGTTTATTCCAAGAAAATTGTTTGTGACAAGAGGTCACAATTTAAGGCTGGAGGAAAGGAGATTTATTCTCCAGCAATGTAAATGTTTTTTCACTGTAAGAGCAATAAAATTTTGAAACTCATTGCCTAAGGAGGTAGTAAATGTGAATACCTTAGAAACTTTTATTTTTGTATGCATAGGTTTTATCGTTTTTAGTATTTTGATTAAAGCTCACCTTTTTAATTTGTGAGGAAAAAAACAGTGAGAACTGTAGGGTGGAAATGTTTATAGAATTACGCTGGGATTTGAGAGACAATTTTATATATATGCCCATGGAACGCCCTGTGTTCAGCCTATTTTACGAAAAAAACAATTACGCTTTGTATTTTATACTTAGAAGTACAAATTTCTATGTGTTTTTTGCACATCCAGTGTACTTTAATTTACGATTTACACTGGACATATTTAATACTATTTATTTTTGTGTAATTTACATACAAATTTTACGTTTTTGATAAAATACATGTTTTGGTGGACAATTTTATTGCAATTTTTGATGCACCTTAAGACATTTTTTTCCCCTTGGTATTTTTGTGTGAATGGTTCAACTATTCATTTTGTACGATTTTTAAATAAAGAAATTAATTGTGCAGTTTAGTAATGCATCTCTTTCCTATACAAAAATGCAGTATACACCCCTTAGCGAGAAACCCTGTCTTCAGGGTAAATAGTGACTTTATATAATTCCACAAGGGACATAGAAAGACTGGCTAGTATTCTTATAGAATCTTACCAACACAAAAAGCTTTTTAGAATTGGGCCCTTGGAGAGAACAATGGAACATTAACATATTAGTACTCTGAACCACTCTGTTGGTTCAGTTGTGTGTAGTTAAATAACTTTTCTATTCTGGCAACTGGGAGGGCACAAGGCAAACCTTGCAAGCCTAACCCTGCCACATATCTGCTCTTTTGGCTTCAGCAGAGGTTATCAGATAAGGAACTAAAAAAACTATATTTTGCTAACAAAATGTCAGTAGCTAGCCTACTCCAGTAACAAGTCATCAAAAGCTCATCAAAATAAGGCAAACAGTGGGTGGAGTTTGGTTATTGAAAACCATTTGCAGCTAACAGGGTCTTATTGCATTCAAAAGCATTTTTAAACGTGTATAATTTATCAAGATGAATTCACAGCTTCTGAGAGTTTGAGGTGCTGACTCACATGACCAAGCCTGCAACCAGAATTTTAAGAAGCAGTTACTTTTTATCCAATAAATCCCCCTGAACATGCTTGATCGGGGTGATTGACAGGCCCTGCTCTTAAGCTCAGCAAAGCTGAATCGTTAGTGGTGATTGTAGGAAGACATGGTCTGTGCTTTATTGTTTTGTTTTCTGTTTTTAATTTTTAGGAAGAAATGGAGTTTGACAAAGTTGCAATTTACTTTTCAGAGGAGGAGTGGGGCTGTTTAAATGAAGAGCAAAAAAAACTTTATAAGGATGTAATGATAGACAATTACCTGAACCTTGAATCCTTAGGTATGAATCACTTCCCATTTGTCTCTTCTATATAATGTATGTATTTTGGCTAACCCTAGCAGCATTCACCAACAAAGATTTGCATCTTTTTATTAGCTGTAGACAGAAAACCAAAAGCCTTAAATTAAGCCAAATTCCATCTTTCTATATTCTTGTTTTTGCCATCTACCATTTTTTTTATTCTGTCTACTGGATATGATAATCCATTCCCCTTAATCTCCAGGCTCTGCTGTTTTCCAGGTCCCCCTAGTCACTCTGGCTAACAGGAAAGGACTTTCGATTTTATGTACTTGGAACTTGAGGAGTATTGGATTTTTTTTTTGTCCCAGTCCGCTCACATTCTCTCTTAACAGTTCATCTTTTAGAATGTAAGCTCACAAGCCCATTGTCCTGTAGAATTCCTTGTGTAAAGAAGGTGTACATTGGATGCTAACTCACATACGGGGCCTTTTCGTTTATTAGTCATGTAGTTGTCTTATTGATATTATTTTTCTGTAATCATACTCTTAATGTCATACGACTGTGGAATACGTTGACTCTTGCACAGTTTGTAGGTGGGGTGGTATTTTCCTTTTGTCTGTACCTGTGTGTTGCACTGATGCAAATAAAGCCAGTATTATGATTGTATATGGGTGTGTGCGTCAATACTGGGTGATCCTTTCTTGGTACTCCTGTAAACCAGTTTGTGTTATTTCAGTGCATACTTGGGTATGTCAGTTTTTGCAAACCTTTTAGCATCACAAGTATTTGCTGTCATCCATACCTGCAAATGTTAAATCCCAGTTATTATTTTTTTCTCATTCTGGCAAGTGATCTGTATGTTTTTATTTTATTTTGCTTTATATTTATAATCCATTTACCTTGGAACGTTGCATATTTCATTATAGAAAATGCTGCTTTTAAATCTCTTTTAACAAATCCCAAGTAAGTGGATTATTTTTCTCCCCTTTTTTTTTAACAAAAAATATAAAATAATAACAACCCAAGTGACAGGCAAAGTGCCTTAAAGTTAAGAATACAACTCCCCTATGTACATTTTGCATTAAAGTGAAGGTCCATTTTGATGAATTAGTGCCCGGATTTTAATAAACCTATTAAAAACAAGGGCACTTTAATTCATCAAAATTGACATTTCACTGTTTTCTTCAAAAATTTACCTTTTAATCCTGAATGCCGCTCCAGCATTGGCCTGATGCAACGCTGTGATTGGAGGAAGCCGGATTCGTCATTTTGGACATGCGAAGACGGCTTGCGACGGGCAGAGGAAGTGCTGGAGCGGCTGCCAGGATTAAAAGGTAAGTTTTTTAAGAAAACAGTGAAATGTCAATTTTGATCAATTAAAGTGCCTTTGTTTTTAATAGGTTTATTAAAAACCGGGCACTAATTCATCAAAATGGACCTTCACTTTAAATAAGTTTGGAGAGAGAGAGATTCCAGCAGTTCTGATCCTGAACTCTTGGAGTACTGTGATAGGTTGATTATTATGTAAAAATTGCTCATTTCTGGAGATTCTTTAAGGCTGTTAGTTTTGTTTGTTTTGTTTTGTTTGTTAAATGTGTTGTTAGGGATCTCAAAATTAAGTTCCTTACACGCTGCTCTTTGAAATAAGACCCTTTCATCTAGGAGATTGTTTCAGAGTAGCATGAGAGGAGATACATTTTTAGCACCATTGTCTGCAGCGGCTAATTTAAAGACAGTGCTAATGGGAAGCAGCACTTGCTATTTAATTTTAGCTTAGTTTGTATCTGTGCTACTTCAAAACAACATAATGCAACAAGTATATAAAATAAGAGTCCAGAGAGAATGAGTTGAAAAATTCTTTAGTGCTTGATTGTAGGGAATTCCCAGATGATGTGCATGTAAAATAATAAGTGAATATAGTGAAGTACGTAGATTCAAATAATCCAGTCCCCCAGGGAACAATACTCATATAAGGAAGAGCTATGACTAATCTCTTAGTGAAGGTGCGGATAGGTATCAAGCCCCTCGGCTACCAAGGGACTATTACAGACATTTGTATGCTCATAGTCAGAGCTTGAAGGGACTTCAATGTTAAAGTAAATTGTTAAGCCATTTGGATGTTCATTTGCATTTAATTTATGTGTACCCAGAAGCTTGGTGACTAATACAGTCCTTTTTATCTATTTTTTATAAATATATTTTATATACCTGATATCCTGGGAAATATCCTTGATAGCCGAGGGGCTTGATACCTATCCGCACCTTCACTAAGAGCTTAGTCATAGCTCTTATTAATATGAGTATTGTTCCCTGGGGGACTGGATTATTTGAATCTACGTACTTCACTATATTCACTTCTTATTTTACATGCACATCATCTGGGAATTCCCTACAATCAAGCACCAAAGAGTTTTTCAACTCACTCTCTTTGTACTCTTATTTTATATCCTTGTTGCACTATGTTGTTTTGATGTATTATATTTTTGAGTGCGCAATTAGTTATTAGTAATTACCTAGTATTTGTTTTGTATCTGTGCTACTGTTTTGATTTAACTCACAAAAATTCAGCTTTCTTAGCTTTCTACATTACACTGTGCTGAGCCAGTGAAGTCAGCTAATGACGCACTGGTTTGTATGCTAATTAGGGAGTTAGTGAAACAATTTTTATGAGTAAGTATTACAGCCACATTCTTCAGCAGCGAAAACACAGCAAGGTCTCTCTAATTTTTTGGGGAACTTTAGTTGCAACAGTTTTAATGCATATTTTGCAATAATAAGGCTTTATTAAAATAATGCATTACTTTACTACATTGTCCCTTTAAGGTGCCACATGAACCCTAATACAAGTGTTGAGTACATATTCCACAGCGCCCTCAGACTCATTCTACAAGGACAGACAATACTTCTTCAGTAGCTGAAGTAGACCAATGTGCTGAAGAGTTATGTAAAGGCGCAATGTGGACTCCTGACATATTTCGGAAGCACTACAAAATGGATGTATGGCTGTAAAAAGCCAAGTGTGGCAGAAAAAAATATGTTCTGTATACGTTTCAAAATACTTCATACTATGGCCCATATTTATCAAGCTCCGTACGGAGCTTGAAGGGCCGTGTTTCTGGCGACTCTTCAGACTCGCCAGAAACACAAGTTATGAAGCAGCGGTCACAAAGACCGCTGCTCCATAACCTGTCCGCCTGCTCTGAGCAGGTGGACAGACATCGCCGGAAATCAAGCCGATCGGGTTGATTGACACCCCCCTGCTGGTGGCCTATTGGCCGCGAGTCTGCAGGGGGAGGCATTGCACCAGCAGCTCTTGTGAGCTGCTGGTGCAATGCTGAATACTGCGAGCGTATTGCTCGCAATATTCAGCGAGGTCTGTCGGACCTGATCTGTCGGATCAGGTCCGACAGACCTTGATAAATAGAGGCCTTTGTCTTCAGTTTAACTTGCATGGTTTGGCATTTCTTTGTTGGTGAATGCTACAAGGGTGAATCAAGATATTCCATAAGCATTATTCACTGAATGCCCTCTGTTTTTTTTACTGCTTTTTAACTAAAATGGTATATGTCAGGAAGGTGAGGGGTCCTATACCATAAATAGTGAATAGAGGGGTCTTATACCCACCTAAAAGTGAGGTTTTATGCTTTGGCTTTTCTTTTCAGCCCCCTTAAAGGGGAACATCTCTTCATTAGTGTTACTTTAAGTGATGGTAATCTCTCCCCTTTCTAAAATAAGATCCGGAATGTTAGGGGTATTTTAGATGGAGTTTAATTCATCAGTTGTTATGAAGATGCGCTATAACTTACTTTTTAAAATAGATATGAAGTTCGAATACCTTGCGCTCTGCAGCCCACTTGAAAAGTCAATTTTTTTTTCTGTGAGCTAAAGGTTTGAATTGTTGTCCAATCAGTGCTCTTCCCATATGGCACTTTTGTTGTAGCTAAAGCAATGATTGGAGAACAATTCGAACCGTTAGCTCACAGAAAATTTTACTTTACAAGTGAGCGGTGGAGCGTGGGGTGTTTGAATTTTATATCTATACTAAAAAAAAAAGCTATGGCGCATCTTCGTTACAACTGAAGAATGAAACATCATCTAAAATATAAATAAAATTACGGATCTGATTAAAAGGGGAGAGTTTACTATCACTTTAAGGAGAACAGTCAAATTAAATGTATGTATCTATGTGCCAGTGCTGTTTGAATTACCAGAATCCAAATTCTCGATACTTAACATCACTTTTACATGGCAATTTTTCACTTATCAAATTCAACACCTAAAAGGTCTTGATCATTTTGTGAATATAACTTTGCGTATGGGCAAAACACAGAAACTACACCCTGTCATATTAGATGACGTTAGGAAGCAACATCACTCAACAGATACAAATGCTACCAGCTAAATCAATTAAAAATCACTAATCAGGACTTTTCAACTTATAAAAATGAGTTAATGGGCTATTGTAGTTTAAAAACAAATTTGTTAGAGCAGTTCATTTTAAGACCCTGCATTACTGTGTTTAACCCCCGCAAAGAGGGTTTAACACAGTAGAAGTATGGCTTGTGACCAGAAGTCTGCTGGCCCTAAGCGAAAAAAAACAGCAGTGCTTGACGCACGACTCAGATGTGGAACTTGTGCTGATTGGATCAGCTGTGTTTTCCTCTCCCTCTCTGATACTTCTACTGTGTGTTTTGCTAGGGTTAATCACACAGTAGGGCAGAGTTGATAGTGTAAAAAGGACATGCCCTAATGAATTAGAGAATATCATCTTTGACTATAATGTCCACTTTAAATCAATAACCCAACAAAAAAAATAATTAAAAGGACCTGAAGCCCCAAATTTTTCTTTCATGATTCAGATAGAGAATACAATTTTAAACAACATTCTAATTTACTTCTATTATCTAATTTGCTTCATTCTTTAGATATCCTTTGTTTTAGAAATACAGTATCTCACAAAAGTGAGTACATCCCTCACATTTTTGTAAATATTTTATTATATCTTTTCATGTGACAACACTGAAGAAATGACACTTTGCTACAATGTAAAGTAGTGAGTGTACAGCCTGTATAACAGTGTAAATTTGCTGTCCCATCAAAATAACTCAACACACAGCCATTAATGTCTAAACCGTTGGCAACAAAAGTGAGTACACCCCTAAGTGGAAATGTCCAAATTGGGCACAAAGTGTCAATATTTTGTGTGGCCACTATTATTTTCAAGCACTGCCTTAACCCTCTTGGGCATGGAGTTCACCAGAGCTTCACAGGTTGCCACTGGAGTCCTCTTCCACTCCTCCATGACAACATCACTGAGCTGGTGGATGTTAGAGACCTTGCTCTCCCCCACTTTCCGTTTTAAGATTGCCCCACAGATGCTGAGTAGGGTTTAGGTCTGGAGACATGCTTGGCCAGTCCATCACCTTTACCCTCAGCTTCTTTAGCAAGGCAGTGGTCGTCTTGGAGGTGTGTTTGGGGTCGTTATCATGCTGGAATACTGCCCTGCGGCCCAGTCTCTGAAGGGAGGGGATCATGCTCTGCTTCAGTATGTCACAGTACATGTTGGCATTCATGGTTCCCTCAATGAACTGTAGCTCCCCAGTGCCGGCAGCACTCATGCAGGCCCAGACCATGACACTCCCACCACCAAGCTTGACTGTAGGCAAGACACACTTGTCTTTGTACTCCTCACCTGGTTGCTGCCACACATGCTTGACACCATCTGAACCAAATAAGTTTATCTTGGTCTCATCGGACCACAGGACATGGTGCCTGTAATCCATGTCTTTAGTCTGCTTGTCTTCAGCAAACTGTTTGTGGGCTTTCTTGTGCATCATCTTTAGAAGAGGCTTCCTTCTGGGACGACAGCCATGCAGACCAATTTGATTCAGTGTGCGGCGTATGGTCTGAGCACTGACAGGTTGAACCCCCTACTACTTCAACCTCTGCAGCAATGCTGGCAGCACTCATACGTCTATTTCCAAAAGACAACCGCTGGATATGACGCTGAGCACGTGCACTCAACTTCTTTGGTCGACCATGGCGAGGCCTGTTCTGAGTGGAACCTGTCCTGTGAAACCGCGGTATGGTCTTGCCCACCGTGCTGCAGCTCAATTTCAGGGTCTTGGCAATCTTCTTATAGCATCTTTATGTAGAGCAACAATTCTTTTTTTCAGATCCTCAGAGAGTTCTTTGCCATGAGGTGCCATGTTGAACTTCCAGTGACCTGTATGAGAGAGTGTGAGAGCGATAACACCAAATTTAACACACCTGCTCCCCATTCACACCTGAGACCTTGTAACACTAACGAGTCACATGACACCGGGCGGAAAACTTAGGGGTGTACTCACTTTTGTTGCCAACGGTTTAAACATTAATAACTGTGTGTTGAGTTATTTTGAGGGGACAGCAAATTTACACTGTTATACAGGCTGTACACTTACTACTTTACATTGTAGCAAAGTGTAATTTCTTCAGTGTTGTCACATGAAAAGATATAATAAAATATTTACAAAAATGTGAGGGGTGTACTCACTTTTGTGAGATACTGTAGCAATGTACATGGGTGACCTAATCACACGAGACATCTATGTGCAGCCACCAATCAGCAACTACGGAACCTATTTAGATATGCTTTTCAACAAAGGATATAAAGACAATTAAGAAAATTAGGTAATAGAAGTAAATTGGAAAGTTGTTTAAAATTGCATGTTCTTTGTGAATCATGTCCCTTTAAATCAATAACCCAACACACACACATACCCACTATTGTGATAATGCCCTAAGAGAGACATGTACACACAAATCTATGTGGTTTTGAAGCAAAACTGCTTAATTGAACATATTACCTTTTAGCATTGGTATTTGGTACACAATATTGTTTACTCATATACATTGTTTATAAATAAAAAAAAATTTGAGGGGGTTCAAAAAGAAAGGTACAATACAAAATTGCTGGTCATAGAATACTGAAAGTCAGTTAAAGGACCAGTCAACACAGTAAATTTGCATAATCAACAAATGCTAGATAACAAGACAATGCAATAGCACTTAGTCTGAACTTCAAATGAGTAGTAGATTTTTTTCTGACAATTTTAAAAGTTATGTCTTCTTCCACTCCCCCTGTACCATGTGACTGCCATCAGCCAATCACAAATGCATACACGTACCATGTGACAGCCATCAGCCATTCACAAATGCATACACACTTATTCTTGCACATGCTCAGTAGGAGCTGGTGACTCAAAAAGTTTAAATATAAAAAGACTTTGCACATTTAGTTAATGGAAGTAAATTGGAAAGCTGTTTAAAATGGCATGCTCTATCTGAATAATGAAAGTTTAATTTTGATTGAGTGTCCCTTTAACAGAATAATTAACATATTAGTCAAACTGATTGTCTTTCGAGGTGACTCCATGGGTCTTTAATCTTACTGAAACAAGTGGTTCTATGAGGAGCAAGAAACGTTCGCATAACAAAGAGTCCATAGCTGCCAATAAAGTAATATATTTGGGCTCCATCATACTAATATATGCTTTCCTCTTTTTTTTTTTTTATCCTTGTGGGATATCGCCTCCCGGTCAGCAGGAGGAGGCAAAGAGCACCACAGCAGAGCTGTATATATAGCTCCTCCCTTCCCTCCCACTCCAGTCATTCTCTTTGCCTGTGTTAGTGATAGGAAGAGGTAAAGTGAGGTGTTAGTTTCGTTTCTTCAATCAAGAGTTTATTATTTTTAAAATGGTACCAGTGAGTGCTATTTTACTATAGGGTGTAGCCGTATTCCTTGTCAGCCTCAAGAGTAGAGTTACAGGTGGCTTTAAAGCAATGGGAACTGGTGGGACTTAACCCTCACTGCACCTCCCATACTAGTGCTGCCCTTCTGGTGATGATGGTCTTAGCAGATATTACCTAAGGCCTTTCTGTGTCCACAG
Organism: Bombina bombina; assembly: GCF_027579735.1. NCBI lineage: Eukaryota > Metazoa > Chordata > Amphibia > Anura > Bombinatoridae > Bombina > Bombina bombina. Next base: position 544,157,121 of record NC_069505.1, on the reverse strand, counting down.
ACCTACAGGAGGGAGAAGACCTCTTGATCCTGTGAGATGTGTCATGCTGTCGCTCAGCATAGAGGTAAGTGCAGTCTTTATTTCTTTCATGTAATTAGCAAGAGTCCATGAGCTAGTGACGTATGGGATATACATTCCTACCAGGAGGGGCAACGTTTCCCAAACCTCAAAATGCCTATAAATACACCCCTCACCACACCCACAATTCAGTTTTACAAACTTTGCCTCCCGTGGAGGTGGTGAAGTAAGTTTGTGCTAGATTCTACGTTGATATGCGCTTCGCAGCAGGCTGGAGCCCGGTTTTCCTCTCAGTGTGCAGTGAATGTCAGAGGGATGTGAAGAGAGTATTGCCTATTTGAATTCAATGGTCTCCTTCTACGGGATCTATTTCATAGGTTCTCTGTTATCGGTCGTAGAGTTTTATCTCTTACCTCCCTTTTCAGATCGACGATATACTCTTATGTACCATTACCTCTACTGATTCTCGTTTCAGTACTGGTTTGGCTATCTACTATATGTAGATGAGTGTCCTGGGGTAAGTAAGTCTTATTTTTTGTGACACTCTAAGCTATGGTTGGGCACTTTATTTATAAAGTTCTAAATATATGTCTTTAAACTTATATTTCTCCTACATAGGTGTGTCCGGTCCACGGCTTCATCCTTACTTGTGGCAATATTCTCTTCCCTAACAGGAAATGGCAAAGAGGCACACAGCAAAAGCTGTCCATATAGCCCCTCCTCTGGCCCCGCCCCCCAGTCATTCTCTTTGCCGCTCTGAACAAGTAGCATCTCCACGGGGATGGTAAAGAGTTTGTGGTGTTTAGTTGTAGTTTTTATTTCTTCTATCAAGAGTTTGTTATTTTAAAATAGTGCCGGCTTGTACTATTTACTCTGCAACAGAAAAGGGATGAAGATTTCTGTTAAAGAGGGCTATGATTTTAGCACAAGTAACTAAAATCCATTGCTGTTACCACGCAGGACTGTTGAAACCAGAGAACTTCAGTTGGGGGTAACAGTTTGCAGAATCATCTGCTTCAGGTATGACTAGTCTCCTTTCTAACAACACAGGCTATTGCTAGAAGACTGTCATTTTTCCCCTCAGGGAAAACAGTAAGCCATTTTTCTTAGAACTCAGCAAAACAAGATAACAGGCTTACTTTTCTAGTTCTTATGCTGGTAGACACTATTGTGGGCCAAATCGATTGGTGTTTATTACATTTTAATGGCATTTGGGATGTTTTATAAACTTACATACACTTGGGAACGTTTTTATTAGATCTGGCTTGTATTAGACGCCTAATCTAGTCAGAAAGGCCCCTTCACTCTAGTATGCTGAGGGAGGAGGCCCCATTTTCGCGCCTCAGTTGCGCAGTTAATTTCAAAGGCAGTGCATGCAGGTTCATGTGAGAGGGTCCAGTGGCTCAGAAAACGACTCCGGAGGGCTGATTTCTGTGGTGGTTGACCCCTAAGGAAGGTAAAAGCTACAGCAAGAGCTGTAGCTGGGACTGTAGTGTGTAAAACGGGTTAAAACCAACAATTAGCTCCGGTTTGCTTATTTTTGGGTCTAGAGTCCCTATTTTTGGTGTGCAATACTTTCAAAGCATTAGGACACTGGGGTATAAATTTGATAAAAATCGGATATTGCCTTCATAGTTTTTTTAACATTCAGAAATAAAGTGTGTCATTTTATTATTTAAAGAGACAGTAACGGTTTTGCTTAAAATCGTTTTTATTGCATTAAAAGCCTGCCAAAGTCTGTTTAACATGTCTGAACCATCAGATAACTTATGTTCTGTGTGTATAGAGGCCAATGTGGCCCCCCCTGCGAGTGTATGTGATAATTGTGCCATAGCGTCCAAACAAAGTAAGGACAGTTCTGTCACATTTAATAAAATTGCCCAAGATGATTCATCTAATGAAGGTAGTGGGGATAGTTCTACATCCTCTCCTTCTGTGTCTACACCAGCTTTGCCCGCGCAGACACCTTCTGGCGCGACAATGCTTGTTTCTATGCAGCAATTATCAGCAGTAGTGGATAATTCTATAGCAAATCTGTTATCCAAACTGCCTGCATTTCAGAGAAAGCGTGATTGTTCAGTTTTAAATACAGATAAAAAGGATGAACAATTAGACGCTGACGATGCTTTATCTATTTTACCCTCACATCAATCAGAATTGGCTGTAAGGGAGGGACTGTCTGAGGGAGAAATTTCTGACTAGGGAAAAATTTCTCAACAGGCAGAGCCCGATATAGTAGCATTTAAATTTAAGCTAGAACATCTCCGCGCCCTGCTTAAGGAGGTATTAGGTACTCTGGATGATTGTGATTCCATGGTAACTCCAGAAAAGTTGTGCAAGTTGGACAAGTTCTTAGAAGTCCCAGTGCACGATGACGCCTTTCCAATACCCAAGAGGGTAGCGGACATAGTGAATAAGGAGTGGGAGAAACCGGGTATTCCCTTTACCCCACCTCCTATATTTAAGAAAATGTTTCCCATTGTAGACCCCAGAAGGGACGCATGGCAGACGGTCCCGAAGGTAGAGGGAGCAGTTTCAACATTAGCGAAGCGCACAATTATTCCTATAGAGGACAGCTGCGCTTTCAAAGATCCTATGGATAAAAAATTGGAAGGTTTGCTTAAAAAGATTTTTGTTCAGCAAGGCTTCATTCTTCAACCAGCTACGTGTATTATTACTGTCACCTCAGCTGCGTCCTTTTGGTTCGAGGAACTAGAGAGGTCGCTCCAGAAGGAGACTTCATATGAAGAAGTCATGGACAGAATTCACACACTAAAGTTAGCTAATTCCTTTATATTGGATGCGCATTTCAAATAATGAAATTAGCGGCGAAAAACTAATTTTTTAGTTTTGCTATAGTGGCGCGTAGGGCGCTTTGGCTAAAATCGTGGTCGGCAGATGTGTCGTCCAAGACTAAGTTACTTAATATTCCTTTCAAAGGTAAGACCCTTTTTGGGCCGGAATTGAAGGAGATTATTTCAGACATCACTGGTGGTAAGGGCCATGCCCTCCCACAAGATAGACCTTTCAAGGCTAAGAACAAGTCTAATTTTCGTTTCTTTTTGCAATTTCAGGAACGGACCGGCTAATAACTCTACAGCCTCTAGACAAGACGGTAACGCTGTCCAGCCTAAACCTGCATGGAAACCGGTGCAAGGCTGGAACAAGGGTAAACAGGCCAAGAAGCCTGCTGCTGCTACCAAGACAGCATGAAGGGGTAGCCCCCGATCCGGGACCGGATCTAGTAGGGGGCAGATTATCTCTCTTTGCTCAGGCTTGGGCAAGAGATGTTCCGGATCCCTGGGCACTAGAAATAGTCTCCCAGGGTTACCTTCTAGAGTTCAAGGGACTACCTCCAAAGGGAAGGTTCCACATGTCTCGCTTATCTTCAGACCAAATAAAGAAACAGGCATTCTTACATTGCGTAAGAGACCTATTAAAGATGGGTGTGATAAACCCAGTCCCCTCAGGGGAACAAGGTCTAGGTTTTTACTCGAACCTGTTTGTAGTTCCCAAAAAAGAGGGAACTTTCAGGCCAATTCTGGATTTAAAGATATTAAACAAATTCCTCAGAGTTCCATCGTTCAAGATGGAAACCATTCGGACAATCTTACCAACAAGCCAGGAGGGTCAATATTTGTCTACCGTGGACTTAAAGGATGCGTATCTGCATATCCCGATCCACAAAACTCATCATCAGTTCCTGAGGTTCGCCTTTCTGGACAAACATTACCAGTTCGTGGCTCTTCCATTCGGTTTAGCCACCGCTCCCAGAATTTTCACAAAGGTGCTAGGGTCCCTTCTAGCGGTCCTAAGGCCGAGGGGCATTGCTGTAGCACCTTACCTAGACGACATTCTAATCCAAGCGTCGTCTCTTTCCAAAGCAAGGGCTCATACAGAGATTGTCGTAGCCTTTCTCAGATCTCACGGGTGGAAGGTGAACATAGAAAAAAGTTCCCTGTCACCGTCCACAAGGGTTCCTTTTCTGGGAACAATAATAGATTCTGTGGAAATGAAGATCTTCCTGACAGAGGTCAGAAAGGTAAAGCTTCTAAATGCTTGTCGAGTTCTTCATTCTATTCCTCAGCCCTCCATAGCTCAGTGCATGGAAGTAATGGGACTAATGGTTGCAGCAATGGACGTGGTTCCTTTTGCTCAAATTCATTTAAGACCATTACAGCTGTGCATGCTCAAACAGTGGAATGGGGATTATGCAGACTTGTCTCCCCAAATTCAAGTAGATCAGGTAACCAGGGACTCACTCCTCTGGTGGTTGACTCAGGATCACCTGTCTCAGGGAATGAGTTTCCGCAGACCAGAGTGGGTCATTGTCACGACCGACGCCAGCCTCTTGGGCTGGGGCGCGGTCTGGGACTCTCTGAAAGCTCAGGGCCTATGGTCTCGGGAAGAGTCTCTTCTCCCGATAAACATTTTGGAGCTGAGAGCGATATTCAATGCGCTCCTGGCTTGGCCTCAACTAGCGGAGGCCAGGTTCATAAGGTTTCAGTCGGACAACATGACGACTGTAGCGTACATCAATCATCAGGGGGGAACAAAGAGTTCCTTAGCGATGAAAGAGGTCTCCAAGATCATCAAATGGGCGGAGGATCACTCCTGCCATCTTTCTGCGATTCACATCCCAGGAGTAGACAACTGGGAGGCGGATTATCTGAGTCGTCAGACTATCCATCCGGGGGAGTGGGAACTTCACCCGGAGGTCTTTGCCCAGTTAACTCAACTATGGGGCAACCCAGATATGGATCTGATGGCGTCTCGTCAGAACTCCAAGGTTCCTCGATACGGGTCCAGATCCAGGGATCCCAAGGCGACACTGGTGGATGCATTAGTGGCGCCCTGGTCGTTCAATCTGGCTTATGTTTTTCCACCGTTCCCTCTCCTTCCCAGGCTTGTAGCCAGGATCAAACAGGAGAAGGCCTCGGTGATTCTAATAGCTCCTGCGTGGCCACGCAGGACTTGGTATGCAGATCTGGTGAATATGTCATCGGTTCCACCATGGAAGCTACCTTTGAGGCAGGATCTTCTAGTTCAAGGTCCATTCAGACATCCAAATATAGTCTCTCTGCAACTGACTGCTTGGAAATTGAACGCTTGATTCTATCTAAGCGTGGGTTTTCTGATTCGGTTATAGACACTCTGGTACAAGCCAGAAAACCAGTGACTAGGAAAATTTACCATAAGATATGGCAAAAATATATCTGTTGGTGCTATTCCAAAGGTTTTTCTTGGAGTAAACTCAAAATCCCTAGAATACTTTCCTTTCTCCAAGAGGGTTTGGATAAAGGTTTGTCAGCTAGTTCCTTGAAAGGACAGATATCTGCTCTGTCTGTTTTGTTACACAAACGACTGGCAGCCGTGCCAGATGTACAGGCGTTTGTACAGGCATTAGTTAGAATCAAGCCTGTCTACAGACCTATGACTCCTCCATGGAGTCTAAACTTAGTTCTTTCAGTTCTTCAAGGGGTTCCGTTTGAACCCTTACATTCCATAGATATTAAGTTACTATCTTGGAAAGTTTTGTTTTTGGTTGCTATCTCTTCTGCTAGAAGAGTTTCTGAATTATCTGCTCTGCAGTGTTCTACTCCCTATCTGGTTTTCCATTCAGATAAGGTAGTTCTACGTACCAAACCTGGTTTTCTTCCAAAGGTGGTTTCCAACAGGAATATTAACCAGGAAATAGTTGTTCCTTCCCTGTGTCCGAATCCAGTTTCAAAGAAGGAACGGTTGTTACACAACCTAGATGTGGTCCGTGCTCTAAAATTCTACTTAGAGGCAACTAAGGATTTCAGACAAACTTCATCCTTGTTTGTTGTTTATTCTGGTAAGAGGAGAGGGCAGAAAGCTACTGCTACCTCTCTTTCCTTTTGGCTGAAAAGCATCATCCGATTGGCTTATGAGACTGCCGGACGGCAGCCCCCTGAACGAATCACAGCTCACTCTACTAGGGCTGTGGCTTCCACATGGGCCTTCAAGAACGAGGCTTCTGTTGATCAGATTTGTAAGGCAGCGACTTGGTCTTCACTGCATACTTTTACAAAATTTTATAAATTCGATACTTTTGCCTCTTCGGAGGCTGTTTTTGGGAGAAAGGTTTTGCAAGCCGTGGTGCCTTCCGTTTAGGTCGCCTGACTTGTTCCCTCCCTTCATCCGTGTCCTATAGCTTTGGTATTGGTTCCCACCAGTAAGGATGAAGCCGTGGACCGGACACACCTATGTAGGAGAAAACAGAATTTATATCTTACCTGATAAATTCCTTTCTCCTACGGTGTGTCCGGTCCACAGCCCGCCCTGGCTTTTTGTCAGGCTTAAATATTTTTATCTCTATACACTACAGTCACCACGGCACCCTATAGTTTCTCCTTTTTCTCCTAACCGTCGGACGAATGACTGGGGGGCGGGGCCAGAGGAGGGGCTATATGGACAGCTTTTGCTGTGTGCCTCTTTGCCATTTCCTGTTAGGGAAGAGAATATTCCCACAAGTAAGGATGAAGCCGTGGACCGGACACACCGTAGGAGAAAGGAATTTATCAGGTAAGATATAAATTCTGTTTTGCCATGATTCAGGATGATCAATATTCCTTATTTCAGACAGTCAGTTTCATTATTTGGGATAATGCATATGAATAATCATTTTTTTCTTACCTTAAAAATTGTTTCAATTGACTTTTTTCCCTGTGGGCTGTTAGGCTCACGGGGGCTGAAAATGCTTCAATTTATTGCGTCATTCTTGGCGCAGACTTTTTTGGCGCAAAAAATTCTGTTTGTCATTTCTGGCGTCAAACTTGACGCCGGAAGTTGTTCGTGTTTGCGTCATTTTTTTTACGTTTTGCGCCAAAAATGTCGGCGTCACCGGATGTGGCGTCATTCTTGTCTCCACCTTTTTTTCACATTATTTCAGTCTCATTTTGCATTGCTTCTGGTTGCTAGAGGCTTGTTCATTGGCATTTTTTTCCCATTCCTGAAACTGTCATTTAAGGAATTTGATATTTTTGCTTTATATGTTGTTTTTTTCTTTTACATATTGCAAGATGTCTCACATTGACCCTGGATCAGAATCTACTTCTGGAAAGGCGCTGCCTGATGCTGGTTCTACCAAAGTTAAGTGCATTTGTTGTAAACTTGTGGTAATTGTTCCTCCGGCTGTAGTTTGTGATGAATGTCATGATAAGCTTGCTAATGCAGATAGTATTTCCATTAGTAATATACCATTACCTGTTGCTGTTCCTTCAACATCTAATACTCAGGATGTTCCTGTTAATATAAAAGAATTAGTTTCTAAATCTATTAGGAAGGCTATGTCTGTTATTCCTCCTTCCAGTAAACGTAAAAGGTCTTTTAAAACTTCTCATTTTTCAGAGGAATTTTTAAATGACCGTCATCATTCTGATTTGTCTGTTTCTGATGAGGATATTTCTGGTTCAGAGGATTCTGTCTCAGATATTGACACTGATAAATCTTCATATTTATTTAAGATGAAATTTATTCGCTCTTTACTTGAAGAAGTTTTAATCGCATTAGAAATGGAGGATTATAGTCCTCTTGATACTAAATCTACTAAGCGTTTAAATTCGGTTTTTAAACCTCCTATAGTTATTCCAGAAGTTTTTCCTGTCCCTGATGCTATTTCTGAAGTAATTTCTAGGGAATGGAATAATCTGGGTACTTCATTTACTCCTTCTCAAAGGTTTAAGAAATTGTATCATGTGCCATCTGACAGATTAGAGTTTTGGGACAAAATCCCTAAAGTTGATGGGGCTATCTCTACTTTTGCTAAACATACTACTATTCCTACAGCAGATAGTACTTCCTTTAAGGATCCTTTAGATAGGAAGATTGAATCCTTTCTAAGGAAAGCTTATTTATGTTCAGGTAATCTTCTTAGGCCTGCTATTTCTTTGGCTGATGTTGCTGCCGCTTCCACTTTTTTTGGTTGGAGGCTTTAGCACAGCAAGTATCAGACCATAATGCTCATAGCATTGTTAAACTTCTTCAACATGCTAATAACTTTATTTGTGATGCCATCTTTGATATCATTAGAGTTGATGTCAGGTATATGTCTTTAGCTATTTTAGCTAGAAGAGCTTTATGGCTTAAAACTTGGAATGCAGATATGTCTTCTAAGTCAACTTTGCTTTCTCTTTCTTTCCAAGGTAATAAATTATTTGGTTCCCAGTTGGATTCAATTATTTCAACTGTTACCGGGGGGAAAGGAACTTTTTTGCCTCAGGACAAAAAATCTAAAGGTAAATATAGGGCTGCTAATCGTTTTCGTTCCTTTCGTCAGAATAAGGAACAGAAGCCTGACCCTTCCCCTAAAGGAACGGTTTCTGTTTGGAAACCTTCTCCAATCTGGAATAAATCCAAGCCTTTTAGAAAGTCAAAACCAGCTCCCAAGTCCACATGAAGGTGCGGCCCTCATTCCAGCACAGCTGGTAGTGGGCAGGTTACGATTTTTCAAAGACATTTGGATCAATTCGATTCACAGTCTTTGGATTCAGAGCATTGTTTCTCAAGGGTACAGAATAGGTTTCAAGATAAGGCCGCCTGCGAAGAGATTTTTTCTCTCTCGCATTCCAATAAATCCAGTGAAGGCTCAGGCATTTCTGAAATGTGTTTCAGATCTCGAGTTGGCTGGAGTAATTGTGCCAGTTCCAGTTCTGGAACACAGTCTGGGGTTTTACTCAAATCTATTCATTGTACCAAAGAAGGAGAATTCCTTCAGACCAGTTCTGGATTTAAAGATATTGAATCGTTATGTAAGGATACCAACATTCAAAATGGTAACTATAAGGACTATTCTGCCTTTTGTTCAGCAAGGGCATTATATGTCCACAATAGATTTACAGGATGCATATATTCATATTCCGATTCATCCAGATCACTTTCAGTTTCTGAGATTCTCTTTTCTAGACAAGCATTACCAGTTTGTGGCCCTTCCGTTTGGCCTAGCAACAGCTCCAAGGATCTTTTCAAAGGTTCTCGGTGCCCTTCTCTCTGTAATCAGAGAACAGGGTATTGCGGTATTTCCTTATTTGGACGATATCTTGGTACTTGCTCAGTCTTCACATTCTGCAGAATCTCATACAAATCAACTTGTGTCGTTTCTTCAAAGACATGGTTGGAGGATCAATTTACCAAAGAGTTCGTTGATTCCTCAGACAAAGGTAACCTTTTTGGGTTTTCAAATAGATTCAGTGTCCATGACCTTGTCTCTAACAGAAAAGAGACGTCTGAAGTTGGTTTCAGCCTGTCGAAACCTTCAGTCTCAATCATTCCCTTCGGTAACTTTATGCATGGAAATTCTAGGTCTCATGACTGCTGCATCGGACGCGATCCCCTTTGCTCGTTTTCACATGCGACCTCTTCAGCTTTGTATGCTGAACCAATGGTGCAGGGATTATACAAAGATATCACAATTAATATCCTTAAAACCCAATGTACGACACTCTCTGACGTGGTGGATAGATCACCATCGTTTAGTTCAAGGGGCTTCTTTTGTTCGTCCAACCTGGACTGTGATCTCAACAGATGCGAGTCTGTCAGGTTGGGGAGCTGTATGGGGATCTCTGACATCGCAGGGGGTTTGGGAATCTCAGGAGGCGAGATTACCAATCAACATTTTGGAACTCCGTGCGATTTTCAGAGCTCTTCAGTTCTGGCCTCTTCTGAAGAGAGAATCGTTTATTTGTTTTCAGACAGACAATGTCACAACCGTGGCATATGTCAATCATCAGGGTGGGACTCACAGTCCTCAGGCTATGAAAGAAGTATCTCGGATACTTGTATGGGCGGAATCCAGCTCCTGTCTAATCTCTGCGGTTCACATCCCAGGTGTAGACAATTGGGAAGCGGATTATCTCAGTCGCCAGACGTTACATCCGGGCGAATGGTCCCTTCACCCAGAGGTATTTCTTCAGATTGTTCAAATCTGGGGACTTCTAGAAATAGATCTGATGGCCTCTCATCTAAACAAGAAACTTCCCAGGTATCTGTCCAGATCCAGGGATCCTCAGGCGGAGGCAGTGGACGCGTTGTCGCTTCCTTGGAATTATCATCCTGCCTATATCTTTCCGCCTCTAGTTCTTCTTCCAAAAGTGATTTCCAAAATTCTTATGGAACGTTCGTTTGTACTGCTGGTGGCTCCAGCATGGCCTCACAGGTTTTGGTATGCGGATCTCATTCGGATGGCCAGTTGCCAACCTTGGACACTTCCGTTAAGACCAGACCTTCTATCTCAAGGCCCATTTTTCCATCAGGATCTCAAATCATTAAATTTGAAGGTATGGAAATTGAACGCTTGATTCTTAGTCATAGAGGTTTCTCTGACTCAGTAATTAATACTATGTTACAGGCTCGTAAATCTGTGTCTAGGAGGATTTATTATCGAGTCTGGAAGACTTACATTTCTTGGTGTTCTTCTCATAAATTCTCTTGGCATTCTTTTAGAATTCCTAGAATTTTACAGTTTCTTCAGGATGGTTTGGATAAAGGTTTGTCTGCAAGTTCCTTGAAAGGACAAATCTCTGCTCTTTCTGTTCTTTTTCACAGAAAGATTGCTAATCTTCCTGATATTCATTGTTTTGTACAAGCTTTGGTTCGTATTAAACCTGTCATTAAACATGTTACGGCAAGCATACAAGTTTGAAAATTGTTTGTACTGTTCTGCGATGCAGGGTTACAGCGCTCCTTCTCGGATGTCTTAAGTGACGCCCACAAAGGGCGGGGCTTCTTTTGGCGCTGGGGCTCGGAAAATAGCCGCGCAGCGTACATTCACTTCCGGAAAGCCCCGACTGTCTGTAGGAGCTGTTGCTAGTGACGCCAAGACTGCATGGTTGCGAGCTAAGCCGGCGGTCTTGGGCGTTGTAGGATCGATCCGGACTTGTGCCTGAGAGTGGTCGGTGAACCGTGGGGGCAGGTAGGCGCCTCAGCAGAGCTGTTGAGGCGAGGTGCTGATCGTCTAGCTGATTTACACTAAAAAAGTAACAGATTGTTAGACATTTTTAAACACACAATTTTTTGTCAGGATCTGATATACTACAAATATTTGTTTGTACTGTTATGCACTGTGCATTTTGGCCATAAATTGTAAAAGTAAACAATCCAAACATACAATTTAAAGGGACAAGACCAATTTTTTGCTTGCTTTTTCTGTTATCATGGATTCAGATGATATTCATACTGTAACATGTTCCATGTGTTTGGATGCCACTGTGGAACCTCCTGTTCCTTTTTGCCCTTCCTGCATTGAGAGGGCTTTACACTATAGAGACCAAAAAATTTTTTGATACATCTTTGCCTAAGGCGGATGCTACTCAAGAGTCTACGGATGAGATGCAGAGTATGCCGCAACTTTCTCCCCAAGCGTCACAGCCCCTAAAGCCCGCTCAAGTGGGACCATGTATTTCGCCAGTTTCTGCTGCTTTTACATTAAAGGACAAAGCTGCAGTGATGTCCTCTACCCTTCCCATATCGCACGGCAAGCGTACACGAAGGGACAATTATGTGGTTAATGCAGCCTCTGATACTAGTATGGCGATTGTGGAAGTACCCTCCCGGGGGTTCTGAGTTGGAGGGTACGGAAGTCCTATCTGAAGGTGAACTTTCTGACTCAGGAAGTGCTTTGCCCCTGACTGATTCTGAAGTGGTTTCTTTCAGGTTTAAGCTTGAACACCTCCGCTTATTGCTGAGGGAGGTATTGGTTACTCCAGATGATTGTGACTCAATAGTGGTTCCTCCAGAAAAATTGAGTAAATTGGATAGATACTTGGAAATTCCATCTTACTCAGATGTCTTTCTAGTTCCAAAAAGGACTTCAGAGATTATTGCAAAAGAGTGGGAGAGACCAGGCATTCCCTTCTCTCCTTCTCCCGTTTTTAAAAAGATGTATCCTGTAGCCGACGCTATTAGGGATTCTTGGCAGACAGTCCCTAAAGTGGAGGGAGCTATCTCTACCCTGGCCAAAAGAACTACTATTCCCATCGAGGATAGTTGTGCTTTCAAAGACCCTATGGATAAGAAGTTGTAGGGTCTCCTTAAGAATATTTACGTTCACCAGGGATTTCTATTGCAACCAGCGGCTTGCATTGTTACAGTTACCAGTGCGGCCGCTTATTGGTTTGATGCTCTAGAAGAGTCTCTTAAGACTGAGACTCCTTTGGAAGAGATACAGGATAGGATTAAAGCTCTTAAGTTAGCTAACCTGTTTATTACAGATGCTTCTCTGCAGATTACTAAATTGGCGGCTAAGAGTTCAGGCTTTGCCATCTTAGCACGCAGGGCCTTATGGCTGAAGTCTTGGTCTGCAGATGTGTCATCCAAGTCTAAGCTTTTGGCTATTTCTTACAAGGGGAAGACCCTGTTCGGGCCTGACTTGAAGGAAATCATTTCTGACATCACGGGAGGTAAGGGTCATCTCCTCCCTCAGGATAAAAAGTCCAAACAGAGAGGTCGACGGAGTAATTTTCATTCCTTTCGAAATTTCAAGGGAGTTCCCCCTTCCTCTTCCTCTAAACATGAAGGGAACTATTCACAAACCAAGTCTACTTGGAGACCGAACCAGTCTTGGAACAAGGGTAAACAATCTAAGAAGCCTACTGCTGTTTCCAAGTCAGCATGAAGGGTCGGCCCCCGATCCGGGACCGGATCTAGTCGGGGGCAGACTCTCTCTCTCTTCGTCCAGGCTTGGATAAGAGATGTACAGGATCCCTGGATGCTAGTAATTGTGTCTCAGGTATATAAGTTGGAGTTCAGAAACTCTTCCCCAGAGGAAGGTTTCTTCTTTCTCGATTATCTGCAGACCAGACAAAAAGAGAGGCGTTCTTACGTTGTGTAGGAGACCTCTCTTACATAGAAACATAGATATTGACGGCAGATAAGAGCCATAGGCCCAGCAAGTCTGCCCGATATTACCTAACAGTATAAACTTATCTACTTTGTAGGATAGCCTTATGCTTGTCCCATGCATTTTTAAAGTCCCCCACAGTGTTTGTTGCTACTACCTCTTGAGGAAGTTTATTCCATAAATCAATCACTCTTTCTGTAAAGAAGTGCTTCCTCAAATTACTCTTGAATCTACTACCCTTTAGCTTGAGCTCATGACCCCTTGTTCTTGAATTTTCCATTTTATGTAAAATACCCACAGCCTCAGTTTTACTAAACCCTTTAATGTACTTGAAAGTTGCTATCATATCACCTCTTTCCCTTCTCTCCTCTAAGCTATACATATTTAGGTCATTGAGCCTATCCTGGTAAGTTTTATTTTTTAGACCATGGGAGTAATATGTCCTGTTCCAATACAAGAACAGGGACAGGGGTTTTATTCAAATCTCTTTGTAGTTCCCAAAAAAGAGGGAACGTTCCAACCTATTTTAGACCTCAAAAGTCTAAACAAGTTTCTCAGAGTTCCATCCTTCAAGATGGAAACTATTCGGACCATTCTTCCATTGATCCAGGAGGGTCAATTTATGACTACCGTGGATCTAAAGGATGCATATCTTCATGTTCCTATCCACAGAGATCATCACAAGTTCCTGAGGTTTGCCTTTCTGGACAAACATTTTCAGTTTGTGGCTCTTCCTTTCGGTCTGGCCACGGCACCCAGAATTTTCACAAAGGTTCTGGGGTCTCTGCTGGCGGTTCTAAGACCGCGGGGCATTGCAGTGGCACCTTATCTGGACGATATTCTGATCCAGGCGTCGTCTTATCATCTAGCAAAGTCTCATACCGACATTGTTCTGTCCTTTCTGAGGACTCACGGGTGGAAAGTGAATCTGGAAAAGAGTTCGCTGGTTCCACAGACAAGGGTTCCTTTCTTGGGAACTCTAATTGACTCTCTATCTATGAAAATCTTTTTGACGGAGGTCAGAAAGTTAAAGATTCTGAATACATGCCGAACCCTTCAGACCAATCCTCGGCCGTCAGTGGCTCAGTGCATGGAGGCAATTGGATTGATGGTAACGGCAATGGACTTCATTCCGTTTGCTCGTTTTCATCTCAGACCTCTGCAACTGAGCATGCTCAGACAGTGGAATGGAGATTATACAAATTTGTCTCCTCAAATTAATCTAGATCAGGAGACAAGGGACTCTCTTCTATGGTGGTTGTTGCTGGATCATCTATCCCAGGGGACATGCTTCCGCAGACCCTCATGGGTGATAGTGACAACGGACGCCAGCCTGATAGGATGGGGAGCAGTCTGGAACTCCCTGAGGGCTCAGGGTATATAGACTCAAGTGGAGTCTCTACTTCCCATCAATATCCTAGATTTGAGAGCAATATTCAATGCGCTTCAGGCTTGGCCTCAGTTGGCTTCGGCCAAATTCATCAGATTCCAGTCGGACAACATTACGACTGTAGCTTACATCAATCATCAGGGAGGAACAAGGAGTTCCTTAGCGATGACAGAAGTAGCCAAGATAATACAGTGGGCGGAGTCTCACTCTTGTTATCTGTCGGCGATCCACATCCCAGGTGTGGAAAGCTGGGAAGCGGATTTTCTGAGCAGACAGACATTTCATCCAGGAGAATGAGAACTCCATCCGGAGGTATTTGCCAACCTGATTCTCAGATGGGGCAGGCCGGAGTTGGATCTTATGGCATCTCGTCAGAATGCCAAGCTTCTGAGATATGGGTCCAGGGATCCCCAGGCCGAGTTGATAGATGCCTTGGCAGTGCCTTGGTCTTTCAGCCTAGCTTATGTGTTCCCTCCATTTGCTCTCCTTCCCCAGGTGATTGCTCGAGTCAAACAGGAGAGGGCATCAGTGATCCTCATCGCTCCTGCGTGGCCTCGCAGGATTTGGTATGCCGATCTGGTGGACATGTCATCTCAGCCACCGTGGAAGCTTCCATTGAGGAAAGATCTTCTCATTCAGAGACCCTTCCATCATCCGAATCTAGTTTCTCTGCAGCTAACTGCTTGGAGATTGAAAGCTTAATTTTATCTAAGTGAGGGTTTTCTGATTCGGTCATAGATACCTTGATTCAGGTACGTAAACCTGTTACTAGGAAAATTTACCATAAGATATGGCGTAAATATCTTTATTGATGTGAATCCAAGGGCTACTCATGGAGTAGGGTTAGGATTCCCAGGATTTTGTCTTTTCTCCAAGAAGGATTGGAGAAAGGGCTGTCAGCAAGTTCCTTAAAAGGACAGATTCCTGCTTTGTCCATTTTGTTACACAAACGTCTGGCTGACGTTCCAGATGTCCAATCTTTTTGTCAGGCTCTGACTAGAATCAGGCCTGTATTTAGACCAATTGCTCCTCCTTGGAGTTTGAATTTAGTTCCTAAAATTCTTCAAGGGGTTCCGTTTGAACCTATGCATTCCATAGATATTAAGTTATTATCTTGGAAAGTTTTATTTTTGGTTGCTATTTCTTCTGCTCGAAGAGTATCTGAGCTTTCGGCTTTACAATGTGATTCTCCTTTATCTTATTTTCCATTCGGATAAGGTGGTGTTACGAACCAAACCTGGTTTTCTTCCTAAGGTTGTTTCAAATAAAAATATTAATCAGGAAATTGTGGTTCCTTCCTTGTGTCCTAATCCTTCTTCTAAGAAGGAGCGGCTGTTACATAATTTGGACGTGGTCCGTGCTTTGAAGTTTTACTTACAGGCAACTAAGGATTTTCGGCAATCGTCTTCCTTGTTTGTTGTTTTTTCTGGGAAACGTAGGGGTCAGAAAGCTATGGCTACCTCTCTTTCTTTTTGGCTGAAGAGTATCATCCGTTTTGCATATGAGACTGCTGGACAACAGCTTCCTGAATGAATTACGGCTCATTCCACTAGGGCTGTGGCTTCCTCATGGGCATTCAAAAATGATGCTTCTGTTAAACAGATTTGCAAAGCTGCAACTTGGTCATCTCTTCACACTTTTTCCAAATTTTACAAATTTGATACTTTTGCCTCGTCTGAGACTGTTTTAGGGAGGAAAGTTCTTCAAGCAGTGGTGCCTTCCGTTTAGGTTCCCTGTCTTGTCCCTCCCTTTTCATCCGTGTACTATAGCTTTGGTATTGTATCCCACAAGTAAGGATGAAATCCGTGGACTCATCGTATCTTTTAAAAGAAAAGGAAATTTATTCTTACCTGATAAATTTGTTTCTTTTAAGATAAGATGAGTCCACGGCCCACCCTGTTTTTATGAGACAGGTCTTTATTTTTGTTAAACTTCAGTCACCTCTGCACCTTGGCTTTTCCTTTCTCTTCCTAACTTCAGTCGAATGACTGGAGTGGGAGGGAAGGGAGGAGCTATATATACAGCTCTGCTGTGGTGCTCTTTGCCTCCTCCTGCTCACCAGGAGGCGGCGATATCCCAAAAGTAAGGATGAAATCCGTGGACTCATCGTATCTTAAAAGAAACAAATTTATCAGGTAAGAATACATTTTAAAATGATTGTGCGGAATCTGTTGGCGCTCTACAAATAACCAATAATAATAATAATATCATAAGTTTAATCAGGCAAATAAAGATTTTGTGCTTGAGGGATATAATTGGAATAAGCATTTTGTGATTGTGATCACTAGAAAAATCCACTGACAATATTGCCTAATGTTCAGAAATCATCTGCCAAAACCAAGTGCAAGATTGTGTATATATATATATATATATATATATATATATATATATATATACACACACACTGGTGTTCAAATGTTTGGGTCACTTAGACATTTCCTTATTTTCTAAAGAAAAGCAAATTATTTTGTCCATTAGAATAACATTAAATTGATCAGAAATACAGTGTAGACATATAAATGACTATTGTAGCTGGAAATGGCTGATTTTTAATGAAATATCTACATAGGCGTACAGAGGTTAATTATCAGCAACCATCTGTCTTGTGTTCCAATGGCATGTTGTGTTTGCTAATCCAAATTTATCATTTAAAATGGCTAATTGATGATTAAAAATTCCTTTTACATTTATGTTAGCACAGCTGAAAATGGCTGTCCTGACTAAAGAAGGAATACAATTTGCCTTCATTAGACTAGTTGAGTATCTGGAGCATCAGCCATTGTGGGTTCGATTGCAGGCTCAAGATGGCCAAAAACAAAGAACTTTCTTTTGAAACTTGTCAGTCTATTCTTGTTCTGAGAAATGAAGGCTATTGGCGAGAAATTGCCAAGAAACTGAAAATCTATGTATTACTCCCTTCACAGGACAGTACAAACTGGTTCTAACCAGAATATAAAGAGGATTGGGAGGCCCGCGGTGCACAACTGAGCAAGAGGACAAATACATTAGAGTGTCTAGTTTGACAAACAGACGCCTCACAGGTTGTCAACTGGCAGCTTCATTAAATAATACCCCCAAAACACCAGTCTGTCTTTAATGGAGTGGCCAGCACAGTCACCAACCCTATTGAACTGGTGTGGTAGCAGCTTGATGAAAGCAAAGTTTGAATGACAGAATTATTATTTCACTTAAAATTTACTATTTCTAACCTTGTTAATGACTATATTTCCTATTCATGCTGATTACATGTATATTTTCATGGAAAATAAGGAAATGTCTGTGACCCCAAACTTTTGAACACCTGTGTTTTTATATATGTATGTGTTTATATGTGTGTATATATATATATATATATATATATATATATATACAGAATGAGGCAAGTGCACTCTCACAAACAGTTCTCCAAGTGCCAGGGTGCTAGAGTAGGTTTGAATATAGAGAACAGAAACAGCACTCTCTGGGCTTAAATACAAATAGTTAATTTATTCGGTAACGTTTCGGGGGATATCCTCCCCTTCATCAGGGTCTGATGACCTCTCTCTCTCTCTCTCTCTCTCTCTCTCTCTCTCTCTCTCTATCTATATATATATATATATATATATATATATATATATATATACATACATACACAGTGCTTGAAATTTCCAATAGTCCAGTAGTCCCAGGCGAGTAAGAAATTGCAGAGGACGAGAACATACATACATACATACATACATAAACACACACACACACACGTTAGTTTTAGTTATGTCTCCTATTAAGAGGAGTAAACATTGAACCATATCCATACAGGACATGTTCATGTGAAGCCTTCACTCGTCTCTAGGATAGAACAAGGGGAAGAACCATATGTGTGTGACCAGCAGAAGGCCAATCAGGAGAAAGTTGACATAAATACCAATACAGGTAAGTAATGGTTAACTTTCATTGCACTTTAATACTCATTTTAAATTAGCATAGCCTTGCAGTTAGAAAATGCTGTAAAGCACTATAACATTTTTATTGCTTGCCTGTACTTATGTGTTTAAACTCTGCATTCATGTAATAACAAGGTGTTTACTGTGCATTTAAATTTAATGAGTGGGTGAAATGAGAAATAATACTGTGAGATTTAATTTTATTACTACTAGGTCCAACCTGGCGATTGGTGGCTAAAATAATTATTACATATCTTGCTATAGGATTTTCTGCTTATAGTACAAAGTTGGCTTGTTATGTCAAACATTCCAATCTGTTTTCTCTATCCCAAAAAAAGGATATCTCCCTTTAAAGGGAGTCAGTGGCAATTAGATGTCTGTTCCTATAAAGGCAGAATATATTATAATACATCTTGGCTTAGGCTTTGTTTCTCAGCCCCAGTCCTCATGTACCACTAACAGGCCCATTTTTCATGATATCTTAACTAGAGCACAGGTAAAATAATCAGATGGTCAGTATCCATGGTAATTACTTTATTCTCATCCCTCAGCTGAATATTTTACCTGTGCTCTAGTTAACCTATGTGCCTTATGTGCTTTGGTTATAGTGCAGGTCTTGCCGATGTTGGCAAGACCGTGCTATATCTGCATGCCTTCGGGAGTAAAACATGCAATGCTAGCATAGCTTTGCTGCTTATGGTAAAGCTGAGCTAGTAATCTCCCTAATGATAGGCTGCGTCGGTCGTTAAAATTTTTAATTTTAAAATGATATAAATTTAGAATGTTATGTTTCATATATTTTTTATTTCTTAAAAAAAAAAAAAGGTTTATATGGATTTTGTATTGACTCCAGGACCAAGAAATATGTATGTTATGCAAGAATAGTCGAGGTGAAAATAATGCATCCTTTTTTACCCATAGTCTGCCAATTTTAAATACGTTTCTTTTGACTTTGGTTTGTTAATCATTGGTCCAATCGTTTTCTTTACTTGTTTGTCTAACTTTATAAAACATGTCAGATCAGTGGTATTGCATTTGAATATATTACTATAATTATTTAATTTATATATATTTTTTATCATTTTCTTTTTTGTGTGAACATTTTAAAAGAAATTCAAGAAAATCTATTGATTTTTCTGAAACATTTTGAACACTGATATACAGTGTTAAATACCATATAACAAAATGGATTTATTAATATTGATAGGGACATTGAACATGTCCTAGTTAGTACTTAAATGGAGCTTATTACACATATGTATATCCATCACTTTATCTTACTTCAGTATATGAATTCTTCTTTAAAGAAGCTAAGAATAAAGGAAAAAATAGTTTTGTAGCAATAGATTATGTATGTTTCCCTGCACAGAAAATTGAAGATCTCAGAGGGCTTTAAGACCTCACAAAAGAGGTATTGAATATTTAATAAATATGCAATCCAATATGTTGTTCACTTAAATGGTCAGTTACCATGTTGAGTTAACTATTTCTTTTGCCCCCTTTTTTCTACTTCTAAGTCTAAAAATATGCCCAGAATTTGCAGTTTATGTTATCATTTCTTTTGAAGCCAAACAATGGAGATTTTGTTAACACAGTGACGGTGGCAAATCCGGATTGGCTTATCTATTGGAAGAATGCAGAAATATGTAATTACAAGGTGTTTACTGCCCCATTAAGCCAATAAAAGCTATCACTATATATCACACTTGGTCAAGCTCCAGTAAAGAATCATCTATTGATTTTCTATATAGATGCTCGTCATGTGCTTTATTATATAATAAAATACAGGCTTTTGTAAAAATGTTCTTTTTTTAGTTAATCTATATATTAAAAATGTTTTTAATATATATAAATATGTGGCATGCTTTTGGGTATTATATAAACTAGAAATAGAATAATTATTACAAAATAAGCTGAAAGGTACACATCACAATGCTAAGGAACCATTGGTATAGAAAGACTTTATGAAATTGTAGTTCCTCAAATAGAAAAAGTGATCATAGGGTTGGAAAGTAAATCAAAATGTATGATTTATGTTACTTTTTATTGGACTTTGTATGCTATGTGACTTCGCACTTGTAATTTTGGATGTTTACTCTCTATATTGCTGTTTAAAAGTATATTTAATAAAGTTATCAATTAAAATAATTATTCTACATTCTTATTATACCATCAGTAATTATGTGAGTGAAGATACATTTATTATTATTTATAAAATGTTTAAAAGTAAATTTTTGTACCACTCTTATACATTTATGCAAACACAGCGGCCGTTGACTGCTACACACGTGCACGCTCCTGAGAGTTTTACTCTTCTACAAAGGATACCAAGAGAAAGAAACTTAATAACAGATGAAAATTGGAAAGTTTTTTTTTTATTTAAATAAATGTATGCTTTTTTCTGCTTCGGTCGTTAAAATTTTTAAGATATCATGAAAATCTGACCTTTTTTTGGCTTACTTGAGGACTGGAGATGCAAAACACTGGTTTAAGGGACACACAAGTATTTTTCTTTTCTTGCATCTAAAAGAGTTTATTTGTAAAGGTTTTTTTGTTGTTGTTTTAAAAAAAAAAAAAGATATTATGCTTAAGTGTCACTGTTGACCAATGAATCAGTGTCAAAATAAACAACTTTATTGTAACCATTTTCATATTATATATATTTTTAACATGTTTTAAAAGTACTAGAGTGGGGCTGTCTTTGTAGATGGCCGGAGACTGATATGCTATATATCATGTATGTATGTATGTATAGGATAAGTATTTTTTTTTTTACTTTAGATTATAGCAAATCTGAAGTAGCAACAACATATTTTATTTAGTGTATTTTTTTTTTTATCTTTGTCATAACGTGTATATATAGGGGCCATCAAGTAATGCTCTTCTAAGTTTTAATTTAAAAAAATGAATCCATTTTTATATTACCTGTTCTTTAAAATTGTTAAGATAATTAATTCTATTTATTAATATCTTTCTAACAGATGGATCTGAGAGCCAAACAATACTTGGAAACAATCAAGATGCAGTTACCAATATGAAGAAATGTTCTGTGTGTGGAAAATGGTTTTCCCAACAGTCCGTGGTTACTAGAGAAAATAATGATAGCGAGGAGAAACCTTTTTCAATTTCTGTATGCAAGAATTGTTCTACCTTGACACAATCCCTTACTATATATCCAAAAACACCTACTAATGAAAAGATGTTTTCATGTTCTATATGTGGTAAGTGTTTTTCGTGGCAATCAAGTCTTAATAAACATCAGAGCATTCATACCGGAGAAAGACCGTATCCATGTTCTGAATGTGGGAAATGTTTTACCCAACAATCAAGTCTTACTACACACAAGAAAATACATACAGGAGAGAAACCATTTTCATGTTCTGATTGTGGGAAACGGTTTACCCAGAAACCACATCTTCTTAGACACAAGAAAACACACACAGGAGAGAAACCTTTTTCATGTCCTGAATGTGGAAAATGTTTTACTGACCAACAGTCGCTAATTACACATGAGAAAATTCATACAGGAGAGAAACCATATACATGTTTTGAATGTGGCAAGTGTTTTGCTTGGCAATCAAGTCTTAATAAACATTTAATCATTCATACAGGAGAGAAACCATTTTTATGTCCTGAATGTGGAAAATGTTTTACTCAGCAATCATGTCTTATAACACACAAGAAAATTCATACAGGAAAGAAACCATTTTCTTGTACTGAATGTGGGAAGTGTTTTACCCAGAAAGCACACCTTCTTAGACATAAAAATACCCATACAGGTGAAAAACCATATTCATGCAATGAATGTGGGAAATGTTTTACAGACCAACAATCGCTTATTACACATGAAAAAATTCATACAGGAGAAAAGCCATTTTCATGTTCTGAGTGTGGGATATGTTTTACTCGTCAAGCAAACCTAATAGCACACCTTATCATTCATAGTGGAGAAAAACCATTTTCATGTGCAGAATGTGGGAAATGTTTTTCACGACAGTCAAACCTTAATACTCACGAGAAAATTCATACAGGAGAGAAACCATTTTCTTGTCCGGAGTGTGGAAAATGTTTTACGTTGCAATCAGACCTTTATAGGCATCAGAAGTTTCATAGAGGAGATAAACCATATTCATGTTCTGAATGTGGAAAATGTTTTACTCTCCAGTCTCATCTTCTTAGACATCAGACCATTCATACAGGAGAGAAACCATTTTCATGTTCTGAGTGTGGGAAACGGTTTACCCAACAATCACATCTTCTAAGGCATTCAAGAACGCATACAGGAGAGAAACCATTTTCATGTTCTGATTGTGGGAAGAGTTTTACTAGACAATCAAATTTTCTTACACATCAGAAAATACACAATAAAGATAAACCATTTTCATAACCTGAATGTGGCAAATGTATTGCATTGTCTGTTCTTTTCTGCATATTATGATGAAAATATTTTTTTTTAAGGTTTTGTTATCCAGGGGTTCCTTTTACACTTCCGTAAATTCAAATATTGAGAAAACATTTTTATCTTCTGAAAGGGGCATCTTGAACTGCTTAGAGTAAGGCAGACATCACCAATTTAGGAGGCACCAGGCAGATATTGAATTATAACAATTCTAAAAAGCAGAGAAGAGCAAACATTTCACTTACCTGACTCCTCATTGGTTTATTAAAACACTAATTAGACCAGAAACAAAAGTCTTATCCTTTTATCCTAATTCTAATCTTTGAATATCATAGTGGTAGTTGATTTGTATAGGAATGCAAACTACAAAAGATAACCTTTTCATAGAAAAGATCTCTATTATATTAATAGTTGTTTATAGATAAATAGTATTAAAGGGACACTGAACCCAAAATTTTTCATTTGTAATTCAGAAAGAGCATGCAATTTGAAGCAACTTTCTAATTTACTCCTATTATCAATTTTTCTTCGTTCTCTTGCTATCTTTTTTTTTTAAAAAGAAGGCATCTAAGCTTTTTTTTTTGTTTCAGTACTCTGGACAGCACTTTTTTATTGGTGGATGAATTTATCCACCAATCAGCAAGGACAACCCAGGTGGTTCACCAAAAATGGGCCGGCATCTAAACTTACATTCTTGCATTTCAAATAAAGATACCAAGAGAATGAAGAAAATTTGATAATAGGAGTAAATTCGAAATTTGCATAAAATTTCATGCTCAATCTGAATCACAAAATTAAATTTTTGGGTACAGTGTCCCTTTAATTAAATTAAATGAAGAAAAGTTATTATTAAACTATTTATATTAATTTAAAACAAAATTGTCAAAGTATGTGTGTAAACCAATACAATTGATAAAAAAGTGGAGTCAGTATAACAATAACAAAATAATTTATATAAAAAAATTAATTGTGGGTGTTAAAAAATATTTATTTTAATTTTAAAATGATATAAATTTAGAATGTTATGTTTCATATATTTTTTATTTCTTAAAAAAAAAAGTTTATATGGATTTTGTATTGACTCCAGGACCAAGAAATATGTATGTTATGCAAGAATAGTCAAGGTGAAAATAATGCATCCTTTTTTACCCATAGTCTGCCAATTTTAAATACGTTTCTTTTGACTTTGGTTTGTTAATCATTGGTCCAATCGTTTTCTTTACTTGTTTGTCTAACTTTATAAAACATGTCAGATCAGTGGTATTGCATTTGAATATATTACTATAATTATTTAATTTATACATATTTTTTATAATTTTCTTTTTTGTGTGAACATTTTAAAAGAAATTCAAGAAAATCTATTGATTTTTCTGAAACATTTTGAACACTGATATACAGTTTTAAATACCATATAACAAAATGAATTTATTAATATTGATAGGGACATTGAACATGTCCTAGTTAGTACTTAAATGGAGCTTATTACACATATGTGTATCCATCACTTTATCTTACTTCAGTATATGAATTCTTCTTTAAAGAAGCTAAGAATAATGGAAAAAATAGTTTTGTAGCAATAGATTATGTATGTTTCCCTGCACAGAAAATTGAAGATCTCAGAGGGCTTTAAGACCTCACAAAAGAGGTATTGAATATTTAATAAATATGCAATCCAATATGTTGTTCACTTAAATGGACAGTTACCATGTTGAGTTAACTATTTCTTTTGCCCCCTTTTTTCTACTTCTAAGTCTAAAAATATGCCCAGAATTTGCAGTTTATGTTATCATTTCTTTTGAAGCCAAACAATGGAGATTTTGTTAACACAGTGCCGGTGGCAAATCCGGATTGGCTCCTCCAAATAATAATAATTAGGTCTAAAAATGTTCCAACATAGTTGATATGTTTATCTATTGGAAGAATGCAGAAAATATGTAATTACAAAGTGTTTACTGCCCCATTAAGCCAATAAAAGCTATCACTATATATCACACTTGGTCAAGCTCCAGTAAAGAATCATCTATTGATTTTCTATATAGATGCTCGTCATGTGCTTTATTATATAATAAAATACAGGGTTTTGTAAAAATTTTCTTTTTTTAGTTAATCTATATATTAAAAATGTTTTTAATATATATAAATATGTGGCATCCTTTTGGGTATTATATAAACTAGAAATAGAATAATTATTACAAAATAAGCTGAAAGGTACACATCACAATGCTAAGGAACCATTGGTATAGAAAGACTTAATGAAATTGTAGTTCCTCAAATAGAAAAAGTGATCATAGGGTTGGAAAGTAAATCAAAATGTATGATTTATGTTACTTTTTATTGGACTTTGTTTGCTATGTGACTTCCCACTTGTAATTTTGGATGTTTACTCTCTATATTGCTGTTTAAAAGTATATTTAATAAAGTTATCAATTAAAATAATTATTCTACATTCTTATTATACCATCAGTAATTATGTGAGTGAAGATAAATTTATTATTATTTATAAAATGTGTAAAAGTACATTTTTGTACCACTCTTATACATTTATGCAAACACAGCGGCCGTTGACTGCTAGACACGTGCACGCTCCTGAGAGTTTTACTCTTCTACAAAGGATACCAAGAGAAAGAAACTTAATAACAGATGAAAATTGGAAAGTTTTTTTTTTATTTAAATGTATGCTTTTTTCTAATATTTATTTAAGACTATGCATACATGGTTTATTGTATAGAGTATTTATACTATTATTCTAAACCAGTGGCTCCCAGGTGGGTGGTATGGGCCCATGTGGGGTGGTGGGATTAGTGAGCTGGCCACTAATATGCACAATAGGTGCAAGGAGGTACTGGGATTACCCTAGAGGCACTAGTAGGCAAATAATGGAAGAGGATTCTAGTAGGCCACTTCAAGATTAATGATCATTATTGGCTGCACTTTAGCATAGATGCCAAAAGCTAGGAAACTTTCTCACTTTATTTTTGATGTTTTACTGCTTTAAATAAGTTAATTTTTATGATCGTACAGGTTTATCAGCACCTTACACTCTCTAAACATGAATTGCTATCATTAACTGCACAGCTCAGAATTACTGTCTAGTAGAATGAAACAGCAAA
The DNA here is from genome assembly GCF_027579735.1 of Bombina bombina. Lineage (NCBI taxonomy): Eukaryota > Metazoa > Chordata > Amphibia > Anura > Bombinatoridae > Bombina > Bombina bombina. Next base: position 544,131,425 of record NC_069505.1, on the reverse strand, counting down.
GTTGTTGCTCTTGTCTTTGTTGTAATTGGATATGTGGTGTGCACTACATAACACTTTGATAAGTAGATTCATTTTTCATGATGTTTATTTGTGCAGTAGTAAAATTATATGCCAAGCAAAGAAATCTGTTCTAGATTTCCAACCATGACAATTTAAGACTGTGTTTGTCATGACTATTGTCCATGTAGGACAAACAAAAGATGCCCCTAGAGAAATAGACGTGATATATCCACCCGGATAGAGATTGTCTTGCTCTGAAATCTAAAAGGATTCTTAGTGAGAGCTGAGTGTAGTCCTTAAACCATTGATGTTGCATGCAAAGTTGAAGAGGTCTCATGTGAAATTGAGCAAATGGAATGGCATTTGATGCTGCTGTAATTAGACCCAACACTTCCGCGCAAAGAGCTACTGTAGGGTTGGAAATTGACAGAAGTCTTGCACAAGTCTTATAACGGACAAAATATTTCCCAGAACCTCTGCAAAATTTCTGAGAGCAGTAGCTAGGCCAAATGGTAGATTGGATAAACTGAAAGCCATTGGAAAATTCAGTTAACCCTGTACTATATTGAAAACACATTATTAACACATTTGTTGATGTTTTACTTTGTGAATTTAATGTATTTTTGAAAATATACACTCATTTCAAAACTGATGACTGCAATATGTTCCAAAAAAGTTGGGACAGGGGCAATTTAGGACTAATAGTGATGTGACAAGTTGAAATAAGAAGGTGATGTGAAACAGGTGAGGCAATTGTGTAATCATAGTATATATTGGAACGTCCTAAAAAAAGGCCTAGTCCTGCAAGAGCAAGAATGGGTTGAGGCTTGTCAATCTGACAACAGATGCGTCAGCAAATAATCCAACACTTTGAGAAAAACATTTCCCAAAGACAAATTGATTTTGGGCATTTCACCTTCTACAGTGCATAATATAATTAAAACATTCAAGGAATCCGGTCAAATATCGGTGCGTAAAGGGCAAGGCCGAAAACCACTTCTGAATGTGCGTGATCTCTGATCCCTCAGACGTCACTGTCTCAAAAACTGTCATGAGTCTGTAATGGATATCCTGACATGGGCTGGGGAATACTTTGGTAAACCTTTGTCAGTCAACACCATTCGCTGCTGCATCCACAGATGCATGTTAAGGCTTTACTATGCAAAGCAGAAGCCATACATCAACACTATCCAGGAGCGCCGCTGACTTCTCTGGGCTCTGTCTCATCTGAGATGGACAGTAGCACAGGGGAATCGTGTTTTGTCGTCCGACGAGTCGACATTTCAAATAGTTTTTGGAAAAAGCAGCCGTCGTGTTCTCTGGGCCAAAGAAGAAAAGGACCATCCAAGATGTTATCAGCAGAAAGGTCCAAAAGCCAGTGTCTGTCATGGAATGGGGGTGTGTCAGTGCCCATGACATGTCATAGGTAACTCTCTCTTGGTATGTGAATAGAGTCCCTGTTCATCTGCAAACTTTTCACTGCATTCTGGTGTTTTTCTCCTCTCTTGTGTAACTCTCTCTTGGTATGTGAATAGAATCACTGTTCATCTGCAAACTTTTCACTGCATTCTGGTGTTTTTCTCCTCTCCTGTGTAACTCTCTCTTGGTATGCGAATAGAGTCCCTGTTCATCTGCAAACTTTTCACTGCGTTCTGGTGTTTTTCTCCTCTCCTGTGTAACTCTCTCTTGGTATGTGAATAGAGTCCCTGTTCATCTGCAAACTTTTCACTGCATTCTGGTGTTTTTCTCCTCTCCTGTATAACTCTCTCTTGGAATGTGAATTGAACATTTGATTATAGGCTGATAAATAAGTCCTGTATTTATTGCAATGTAATTCCCAATGCCTTAATTGCAATGTCTTAAATTTATAGCTGCCGTATGCCATTTCTTCAACCTCCTCTAAATTTTACTGTCTGTTTACTTAGATTATCTCACCCTCACCGGACCAGAATCTAACTTTCTAATTGGCCTTTTAAATTGTCTTTGACTTAGCAGTCAACTAATTTAGGGGACCCAGCTGACTGCCCTGCCAATATATTAACTCTAGCTTGGGCTGTGCATTGTACTGGGGGTGCATTGCCTGGGCAGTGTGCATTGTCACAATAGCATATGTTCACATTTCTGAAGTGAACATTTTATAAGTGAGGCACTAAGATAAGAATTATACAAGTATTGAACAAGGATTGGACAAGGGGCAAGACACAAGGCAATTACTTTTGAAATACTGTGTTTTATGTATCTCATTGTTTCCATATGTAAGTGCTGTTGTAATTCTGTTTTATGTGTTTAATTGATTTCCATTCTTGTAAAAATGCTCATTATATTCATATTCCTTTTCGCTACCTCTTGTCTCTATAACAAACTACTTTACTCAATTACTCCTTTCCCCCCACCACCTGCACTGTTCATTAGCCCATCTCTCTTAAACTCACCGTACTTTTGTACTCATGAACTTTACACATTCCAAAACACCCTCTCTTCCCCCTGCACCTCATCCCTAAAACAGTCTCACTGCAAATCTGCATCTCATCTCATGTCACTCTCCCTCTAGCTCATACTAGCTGCTGGTGACATCTCCCCTAATACTGGTCCCCAACAACTTCCTAGCCATGCACATCCATGTGTACCTTTCCATAAACTCTGGTAACCTTACTCACATTCCTCTTGTATCTAAAGCCACTACCCCCTTCACTTGTGCACTCTTGAACTCTCGCTCTGTTTGCAACAAGCTCACTTCTATCCATGACCTCTTTATCTCCCACTCACTCAACCTTCTGGCTCTCACAGAAACTTGTCTCTCTCCTTTAGACACAGCATCCACTGCTGCACTGTCACATGGGTGTCTCCACTTCAGCCACACTCCTAGGTCTGGTAATAGACAAGGAGGTGATGTAGGTATTTTACTTTCCTCTCATTGCACCTTTCAACAACTACAACCCATCTCTTCCCTCACATTTTCTTCATTTGAAACCCACATGATTCGCTTATTCTCTCCCCTCTCTATACGTTTTGTAGTCATACCGCCCCCCTGGCTCCTCAATTCAATTTCTAGATCACTTTACCGCCTAGCTATCTTATTTCCTTTCCTCAGACACCCCTGCCTTCATTCTTGGCAACTTCAACATCCCTCTTGACAATCCCACTGGCTCCTCTGCAAAACATCTTCAGTGACTCACTTCCTCTTTCGGTCTGTCACAATGGACTGACTCTCACTCACAAAGAGACACTCCCTTGAGCTAATCTTTAGCTATCGATGCACTATTTCAGACTTCACAAACTCCTCTTTTCCTCTTTCTGATCATCCTCTCCTCACTTGCAACATCTCATCCCTCCCTACAACTCTTCCTTCTTCTACCCCTCACACCAAACTTCAAAGAAGCATTATGTCATTAGATCAGCAACAGCTCGCTAGTTCTCTCGAACCTCTCCTCTCATCCATCTCCTCTCATCCATCTCCTCTTTTCCTGGCCTGACCAATCTATCTGCCGCTATAATTCCTCTCATAGCTCAGAAATCACACACTCGCCCTAAGCCCTGACACACTCCTCTGACAAGGTACCTACGCGGATATTTCCGTACTGCTGAGTGGCACTGGAAATCTCGGAGTTCAGCTGACTTTCTTCACTACAAGTTCATCTTGAACTCCCTCTACTCTGCTCTTAATCTTTATAAGCAACATTACTTCTCTACGCTTTCTTCAAACCCCAAACGTCTGTTCTCCACATTCAATACACTTCTCCACCCACCCCCACCTCCTAATACAACTTCTCTGTTAGCTCAAGATTTTGCCAGCCACTTCAATAACAAAATCGATTCCATCAGAAACTAAATCAGCTCCCAACATACTTCCAGTCTCTCACCCCCTCAAAAGCTCACAATCATCCAATACCCACATAGCCATATATTTAGCTGTTTCGCCCCTTTTACTGAGGAAGTTTCTGCACTTATACTGTGCTCTCACCTCACTACCTGTCCCCTCCACTCCATCCCCTCACAGCTACTCCCCACCCTCTCTTCTACCCTTACCCCTATACTCACACACATTTTCAACCTCTCCCTCAGCACCAGTATATTTCCCTTATCTCTAAAACATGCACTGGACACACCGATCCTCAAAAAACCTTTTCTCGATCCAAACTCCCCATTGAACTACCGCCCTATTTCCCTACTCCCTCTTGCCTCAAAGCTTCTTGAAAAGTATATACACACCTGTCCCAGTTCCTTACATTAAACTCCCTCCTTGACCCACAGCAATCTGGATTTCGCCCCCATCACTCCACAGAGACAGCAATCGTTAGGGTTACCAATGAACTACTTACAGCAAAATCAAAAAGCCACTTCTCTCTGCTTATCCTCCTTGATCTGTTTGCAGCCTTTGATACTGTTGACCGCTCTCTTTTGCTCCAAACCCTCCAATCCTTCGGCATTTGTGACACAGCCCTCTCATGGTTCTCTTCCTACCTGTCTAACCATTCCATTAGTGTAGCCTTCTCTGGGGCTTCCTCTGATCCGTCACCACTTTCTGTTGGGGTACCGCAAGGCTCTGTCCTCGGTCCCCTTCTCTTCTCAATCTACACGTCATCATTAGGTTCCTTAATAATTTCCCATGGGTTTCAATATAATTTGTATGCCGACAACAGCCAAATCTACCTCTCTGCACCAGACCTATCTCCTTCCTTGCTAACCAATGTCACTAACTGTCTTTCTCACATCTCTTCCTGGATGTCCTCTCACTACCTTAAGCTAAATCTCTCCAAAACGGAGCTCCTTATTTTACCTCCTTCTAAAATCTCCACCCCCCCCATCTCTCTATAACTGTTGACAACTTCATCATTACCCCTACCCTGCATGCCCGATGTCTTGAGGTCACATTTGACTCCAATCTTTCTATTACTCCTCACATTCAGTCCTTGGCTAAATCCTGCCGCTTCCACCTTAAAAACATCTCTAAAATTAGACATTTCCTTACACAAGACACAACTAAGATTTTAATCCACTCTCTCATCCTTTCCCACCTCGATTACTGCAACTCCGTCCTCTCTGGTCTCCTTAGCTGCCGCCTAGCTCCTTTATAATCTATAATGAATGCCTCTGCCAGACTTTTCTTATGTACGCGTCGCTCTTCATCTGTTCCGCCTCTCTGCCAATCCCTTCATTGGCTTCCTCTTGCCTCCAGGATTAAACTCAAAACTCTGACATACAAGGCCTTCAACTGCACTGCTCCCCCCTATATCTCAGACCTTGTCTCCAGATACTCTCCCTCCCATTCCCTTTGCTCTGCTCACTACTTCCTTCTCTCCTCTCTTCCTCTCTTGTTACCTCCTCACATTACCGTTTACAGGACTTCTCCAGACTAGCTCCAATCTTGTGGAACTCTCTGCCTCAGTCCACAAGACTCTCCCCTAGTTTTGAAAGCTTCAAGCGCTCCCTAAAGACTCTACCATTCAGGGATGCATACAACCTACACTAACCTTTCCTAATACCAGTTCCTCTCCTCCATTACTATCCACCATGAACCCCCTTAGCATGTAAGCCTAAGAGCCCAACTGTTTGCAGATCACCTTCATAAGAGCTGACAACAGTGCGACTCTCGGCAGGGCCCTCTACCCATTACGTGCATAATGGGGGGAAATTCTGCTTGCCAAACTTAACTGGTATCTTCAAAAGAAAAGGTGATGTTCCACAGTCGACTATCTCAACTTTTGTGGAATGTGTTGCAGTCATCAGATTTGAAATGAGTGTATATTTTCAAAAATACATTAAATTCACAAAATAAACCATCAACTAATGTTTTCAATATAGTACAGGGTGAACTGAATTTACAAATTACTCTTTTTGTTTGTTTTTTTGTATTTTCCATGCTGTCCCAACTTTTTCGGAATTGGGGTTGTATATTGTCCCTGCCAAACAGGAGGCAGAATATTCAGAATTGTTTCCATTTTAAAAGTAGGAACCTTGAGAAACGTAACGTTTTAAAATCTAGAATAGGCCCGTAAGTTTCCTCTTTCTTGGGAACAATAAAAAGGTTGGAATAAAAATCTTGGCCTTGTTCTGTCACAGGTACTGGAACTATCACTCCCATAAGTTCCAGAACTGACTGAAAGAAGGCTTTTGCCTATATAGTGTCCTTTGCAACATAAGACAGAAGAAACCTTCATCTGGAAGGCCTTGATTTAATCCTAATCTGTATCCCTATGAGACTAAGTTTATAACCCATGGCCCCCCCCCCCCCCCGAAAAGGCGTAATCTGCCCACTACCAGAAGAGAACATTGATTGGGGGCTGCACCTTCATGCTGACTTAGTAAAGGAACAAGGCTTTTTGACTGTTCAGCCTTGTTCCAAATAGGATTGGACTTCCTTGAGGATCTGGAAGATTCCTTCTTCTGTGAAGTGGAGGAGGATTTTTGGTTCCTATATTGACGAAAGGAACAAAAATGACTATTCTCTTCTTTCCTTTAGACTTTTTGTTCTGCCAGGATTAATGTAGAGTAAGAGCCCAGTAGCAGAGTAATTGCACGACGACTATACAAAACAGAAGTGCATAGTATAGAAGGGGAAATCTAAAAGCAATGTAAAAAATGTTCCAAGGTCAGGCAGCAAAGGTTCAGACAGTAGTACAGACAAGAGGTCATGGCAGGCAGCAATGGTCCATAAATAGTAATACAGCCAAAAGGTCAGGGCAGGCAGCTATGGTTCACATACAGGACTTCAGACTAGGAAAACTAAGGTTCAAATACAGGACTTTAATAACTGAGCACTGAGCTCACTGAACAGCAGTGTTGCTTAATAAGGTTGCTTAATGAGTGACAGTTGGTATAGGGTGTGTGGTGTTATTTATAAATCTCTCACATTTCCTGTGGAACACTAGTCACAGTGTTTGTGTGACCGCTGCAGGAGTCTAGGTACATATTACTGCAGCTAATGTCAGAGGGGAAGAGGAATAATACTGCACCAACATGGAGGATTCCAATAACGGCACTTAGAAGGATAGCTGGCTGTGTATTGCTGAGTCTGGGCATCAATGGAGGACTAGCAGGAGCACCCTCTGCAGCATTAGTACAGGTAAGTACATTACTTGTCTCAAGGGAGAAAGGTCTTGCTGACCATGATTTTAGCCCCACGGCCCTTCTGGTCAAAACTGCTAACTTCATATTCTTAACATTAATCTTGAATATGTCAACAATCACACCACAAATGAAGGCATTAGCTGACCTTAAAAGATTAAAAGTTGAAAATCTTCGGATACGATCGGGATGATTGACACCACCTGCTATGCTATGAATGTGCAGGGGGCGGCATTGCACAAGCATTTCACTAGAAATGCTTGTGCGATGATAAATGCCGACAGCGTATGCTGTCGGCATTTAACGATGTGGGGCAGACATGATCTACTACAGCGAATCATCTATCTTTTAAGGGAATAGAAGTGCATTTAGCTAAAGTGTAAATAGCACCATCCACCATTGGAATAGTTTCCCAAAGCAGGATACTGGGCTTGGATCATTTCTTGGTAATTATTTCAGTAATAGCCTCCATAAAAAAAAACTCTGGAGTTACAGCCGCAGGTTTGAAAATCAAATCCAATTTCTCTTGTAAGGTGTATCCAGTCCACGGATCATCCATTACTTGTGGGATATTCTCCTTCCTAACAGGAAGCTGCAAGAGGATCACCCACAGCAGAGCTGTCTATATAGCTCCTCCCCTAACTGCCACCTCTAGTCATTCTCTTGCAGCTCTCGACAAGGGAAGTAGCTAGAGATATGTGGTGACTTAGTGTAGTTTATCTTCAATCAAAAGATTGTTATTTTTAAATGGTACCGGTGTTGTACTGTTTTTACCTCAGGCAGAAATTAGAAGAAGAGTTTTGCCTGAGGTTTTTGATGATCTTAGCAGGTTGTAACTAAGATCCACTGCTGTTCTCACACATAACTGAAGAGTATGGGAAAACTTCAGCTGGGGGAACGGCTGGCAGAATTAACTGCCCTGAGGTATGTTCAGTATATTTTTTTCTAGAGAGATGATAAGAAGTCTAGAAAATGCTGACAGTGCCTGATATATTTAAGGTAAGCCTGATTGCAGTGATTTAACGACTGGCATCATGCTTGCAGTAAAGGGTAATATTCATGTTACTTGCTCTTATGGCTTAGTATGTTAAACCATTTACAAGATTTATAAAGAACGTTTTTTACTAAGGGTGATATTTATTTGGGGGCCTAGTTTTCCACATGGCTGTTATTTTACTCTTAGGAGTAGTTTTTAAGGCCCTCTGACTTTGAGTACATGGTGAGAGGGGCCTATTTTTGCGCTCTAATTGCGCAGTTGTTTTTACATTCTGAGACATCCAGCTTCCCTGAAGGAGTCCCCTGGCATATTGGACCTCTGTAAAGGGTTTTTGTGACTACAAAAGTCGTTTTATGGGAAGTTAGGAGCCACAGTAGAGCTGTGGCAGTTTGCTTGTGACTGTTATAACGGTTTTACAGTTTTTTTGCTTCGTTTTTGAGCCTGAGGGGTTAATCATCCATTTGCAAGTGGGTGCAATGCTATTTTAGTCTAGTATATACACTGTAAAAATTTCATAGAGTTAACTGCTTTTTTTCACTGTTTTGCAGTTTTTGTGTTTGTTTTTTTCCCTTAAAGGCACAGTACCGTTTTTTATATTCTGCTTTTTCACATTAATTAAAGTGTTTTCAAAGCTTGCTGGTCTCATTACTAGTCTGTTAAACATGTCTTACATAGAGGAAACTCCTTGTTCATTATGTTTAGAAGCCATTGTGGAACCCCCTCTTAGAATGTGTACCAAATGCACTGATCTTACTATAAGTTATAAAGACCATATTCTGGCTTTAAAAGATTTATCACCAGAGGAAATTGACAAGGGGTAAGTTATGCCGACTAACTCTCCCCACGTGTCAGAACCTATAACTCCCGCTCAAGGGACGCCAAGTACATCTAGCGCGCCCATAGCGTTTACCTTACAAGACATGGCGGCAGTTATGGATCATACCCTTACAGCTGTATTGTCCAAACTGCCAGGGTTACAAGGAAAGCGAGACAGCTCTGGGGCTAAGAAAAATACAGAGCTCTCTGAAGCTTTAGTAGCTATGTCTGATATACACTCACAATGTGCAGAAGCTGAGGCAGGAGAGCTTCTATCTGTGGGTGATTTTTCTGACTCAGGGAAGACACTTCAACCTGATTCTGATATGTCTACATTTAAATTTAAGCTTGAACACCTCCGCATGTTGCTCAGGGAGGTTTTAGCAACTTTGGATGACTGTGACGCCATTATAGTCCCAGAGAAATTGTGTAGATTGGATAAATACTATGCAGTGCCTGTTTACACTGATGTTTTTCCAATACCTAAGAGGTTTTCAGAAATTATTACTAAGGAATGGGATAAACCAGGGGTACCGTTCTCTCCCCCTCCTGTTTTTAAAAAGATGTTTCCCATAGATGCCGCTACACGGGACTTGTGGCAAACGGTCCCTAAGGTGGAGGGAGCAGTCTCTACCCTAGCTAAGCGTACAACTATCCCCGTCGAGGACAGTTGTGCTTTTCTAGATCCAATGGATAAAAAATTAGAGGGTTACCTTAAGAAAATGTTTATTCAACAAGGTTTTATTCTCCAGCCCCTTGCATGCATTGCCCCTGTCACTGCTGCTGCGGCCTTCTGGTTTGAGTCTCTAGAAGAGGCTCTACAGGTAGAAACCCCATTGGATGATATCCTTGAAAAGCTTAAAGTTCTTAAGCTAGCCAATTCATTTGTTTCTGACGCTGTTGTTCATTTAACCAAACTAACGGCAAAGAACTCAGGTTTTGCTATTCAGGCGCGTAGGGCGTTATGGCTTAAATCCTGGTCAGCTGACGTTACTTCAAAGTCTAAGCTTCTCAACATTCCCTTCAAGGGGCAGACCCTATTTGGGCCTGGACTGAAGGAGATCATTTCTGATATTACTGGAGGAAAAGGTCACGCCCTTCCTCAGGATAGGTCCAACAAATTAAGGACCAAACAGACTAATTTTCGTGCCTTTCGAAACTTCAAGAGTGGCGCAGCTTCAACTTCCTCTAATACAAAACAAGAGGGAAATTTTGCCCAGTCCAAGCCGGTCTGGAGACCTAACCAGGCTTGGAACAAAGGAAAGCAGGCCAAAAAACCTGCTGCTGCCTCTAAGACAGCATGAAAGATCAGCCCCGATCCGGTAACGGATCTAGTAGGGGGCAGACTTTCTCTCTTCGCCCAGGCTTGGGCAAGAGATGTCCAGGATCCCTGGGCGTTGGAAATTGTGTCCCAGGGATATCTTCTAGACTTCAAAGCTTCTTCCCCAAAAGGAAGATTTCATCTCTCACAATTATCTGCAAACCAGATAAAGAGAGAGGCATTCTTACATTGTGTTCAAGACCTCCTAGTTATGGGAGTGATCCACCCAGCTCCAAAGGAGGAACAGGGGCAAGGCTTCTATTCAAATCTGTTTGTAGTTCCCAAGAAAGAGGGAACCTTCAGACCAATCTTAGATCTCAAGATCCTAAACAAATTTCTCAGGGTCCCATCCTTCAAGATGGAGACTATTCGAACCATCCTACCTATGATCCAGGAGGGTCAATATATGACTACCGTGGACTTAAAGGATGCTTATCTTCATATTCCGATACACAGAGATCATCATCGGTTTCTCAGGTTCGCCTTCCTAGACAGGCATTACCAGTTTGTGGCTCTTCCCTTTGGGTTAGCTACGGCACCAATAATCTTTACGAAGGTTCTGGGGTCACTCCTGGCGGTCCTAAGGCTGCGGGGTATAGCAGTAGCCCCTTACCTAGACGACATTCTGATACAGGCGTCAAATTTTCAAATCGCCAGGTCCCATACGGACATTGTTCTGGCATTCCTGAGGTCTCATGGGTGGAAAGTGAACGAAGAAAAGAGTTCTCTATCCCCTCTCACAAGAGTTTCCTTCCTAGGAACTCTAATAGATTCTGTAGAAATGAAGATTTACCTGACAGAGGCCAGGTTGTCAAAACTTCTAAATTCCTGCCGTGTTCTTTATTCTACTTCTCGCCCTTCAGTGGCTCAGTGTATGGAATTAATCAGCTTAATGGTAGCAGCAATGGACATAGTGCCGTTTGCCCGCCTACATCTCAGACCGCTGCAACTCTGCATGCTCAGTTAGTGGAATGGGGATTACACAGATTTATCCCCTCTACTAAATCTGGATCAAGAGACCAGGGATTCTCTTCTCTGGTGGCTATCTCGGGTCAATCTGTCCAAGGGTATGACCTTCCGCAGGCCAGATTGGACAATAGTAACGACAGATGCCAGCCTTTTGGGCTGGGGTGCAGTCTGGAACTCCCTGAAGGCTCAGGGCTCATGGACTCAGGAGAAGGCACTTCTTCCGATAAACATTCTGGAACTAAGAGCGATATTCAATGCTCTTCAGGCTTGGCCTCAGCTTGCTGCGGTCAGGTTCATCAGATTTCAGTCGGACAATATCACGACTGTAGCCTACATCAACCATCAAGGGGGAACAAGGAGTTCCCTAGCAATGTTGGAGGTTTCAAAAATAATTCTATGGGCAGAGGTTCACTCTTGCCTTCTATCAGCTATCCATATCCCAGGAGTAGAGAACTGGGAGGCGGATTTTCTAAGTCGACAGACTTTTCATCCGGGGGAGTGGGAACTCCATCCGGAGGTGTTTGCGCAGGTAATTCCACTTTGGGGCAAACCAGAACTGGATCTCATGGCGTCTCGTCAGAACGCCAAGCTTCCTTGTTACGGATCCAGGTCCAGGGATCCCAAGGCAGCACTGATAGATGCTCTAGCAGCGCCTTGGTCCTTCAACCTGGCTTATGTGTTTCCACCGTTTCCTCTGCTCCCTCGTCTGATTGCCAAGATCAAGCAGGAGAGAGCTTTAGTGATTTTGATAGCACCTGCGTGGCCACGCAGGACTTGGTATGCAGATCTGGTGGACATGTCATCCTTTCCACCATGGACTCTGCCGCTGAGACAGGACCTTCTAATTCAGGGTCCTTTCAACCATCCAAATCTAATTTCTCTGCGTCTGACTGCTTGGAGATTGAACGCTTGATTTTATCAAAACGTGGTTTCTCCGAGTCGGTCATTGATACCTTAATACAGGCGCGAAAGCCTGTCACCAGGAAAATCTATCATAAGATATGGTGTAAATATCTTCATTGGTGTGAATGCAAGGGTTACTCATGGAGTAAAGTCAGGATTCCTAGGATATTATCCTTTCTCCAAGAAGGATTGGAGAAGGGTTTGTCAGCTAGTTCCTTAAAGGGACAGATTTCTGCTTTGTTTATTCTTTTGCACAAACGTCTGGCTGAGGTTCCAGATGTTCTGTCAGGCTTTGGTTAGAATCAAGTCTGTGTTTAAACCTGTTGCTCCACCATGGAGTTTAAATTTAGTTCTTCAAGGGTTTCCGTTTCAATCTTTGCATTCCATAGATATTAAGCTCTTATCTTGGAAAGTTCTGTTTTTAGTAGCTATCTCCTCGGCTCGAAGAGTTTCGGAGTTATCTGCTTATCTTACAATGTGATTCCCCTTATCTCGTTTTCCATGCAGATAAGGTAGTGTTACGTACCAAACCTGGTTTTCTACCTAAGGTGGTATCTAATAAGAATATCAGGAGATTGTTGTTCCGTCACTGTGTCCCAATCCTTCTTCAAAGAAGGAACGTCTATTACACAATCTTGACGTGGTTCGTGCTTTAAAGTTTTATTTACAAGCTACTAAAGATTTTCTTCAAACATCTGCATTGTTTGTTGTCTACTCTGGACAGAGGAGAGGCCAAAAGGCTTTGGCAACTTCTCTTTCTTTTTGGCTAAGAAGTATAATCCGCTTAGCTTATGAGACTGCTGGCCAGCAGCCTCCTGAAAGAATTACAGCTCATTCTACTAGAGCGGTAGCTTCCACATGGGCTTTTAAGAATGAGGCTTCTGTTGAACAGATTTGTAAGGCGGCGACTTGGTCTTCGCTTCATACTTTTTCTAAATTCTACAAATTTGATACTTTTGCTTCTTCGGAGGCTATTTTTGGGAGAAAGGTGTTACAGGCAGTGGTGCCTTCTGTTTAAGCGCCTGCCTTGTCCCTCCCTTCATCCGTGTCCTATAGCTTTGGTATTGGTATCCCACAAGTAATGGATGATCCGTGGACTGGATACACCTTACAAGAGAAAACAAAATGTATGCTTACCTGATAAATTTATTTCTCTTGTGGTGTATCCAGTCCACGGTCCGCCCTGTCATTTTAAGGCAGGTGTTTTTTTATTTATTTTTAAACTACAGTCACCACTGCACCCTATAGTTTCTCCTTTCTCTTGCTTGTCTTCGGTCGAATGACTGGAGGTGGCAGTTAGGGGAGGAGCTATATAGACAGCTCTGCTGTGGGTGATCCTCTTGCAGCTTCCTGTTGGGAAGGAGAATATCCCACAAGTAATGGATGATCCGTGGACTGGATACACCACAAGAGAAATAAATTTATCAGGTAAGCATAAATTTTGTTTTTTGATAGATTTTTCTTCAGTTAGTTTAGGGTCTTAGATACCTAACGTACATAATACCTCTTTTATTACAAACATTTTTAAGTTTGAACATAAATGAGAAGGATTATGTGTATTGATTAGTGAATGACTCCTGATCATCTAGATTGTAAGTTCCCACGGGAATAGGGCTCTCAATTCCCCCTGTATTTGTCTGTAAAATTGTGTCTTTTATTGTATTGTTTCTCCGTTGTACTTTTATCCTTTTTACCCATGGGCAGCGCTGCAGAATCTTGTGGCACTTTACAAATAAAGAATAATAATAATAATACAATAATTCACCTTCAGAAGACAAATCTGAGATTTCAGAGTCAAATTAATTGAGAATATGATTACTTGTTCTGGACATGTGAGATTCAGAAATCTTAGCTAAACTGACTGTAGGTTGAATGTAAGGCACCGTCCTTTTGCACTTGGAGGAGGCATAGCTGCCAACATCTAGGAAATTGTACAGCGCAAAAAAACCTTAAATCCTGGAGCAAAGTCTGAAACCCCTGTATAGAGCAGACATAGGGAGGGCTGATTCCTTTACAGGCAAAAGCAGCATTTAGAATGCATAAGGCGATCCATACAGGAATTATAAAGCTAAGCAGAGTTTTTTGCAGGTATAAGCTTGCAAAAATACACTTAAAGTGAATATATAAATAATACATAAAGTAAATGGATCTACCCTCTAAAGAATCTACATTTGAAGTAGTGGGGACAGTTCCAGTATGCTCCATCACGTAAGTAAAACTACACAACAGAAATGTATTAACATGTTGTAATTAGAAACACAAGAGTAGCGTACTCAGGTACTTTAACAGGAAAATCAAAGAGACTAAGGAGACAATGAGCAAAATAGAGATTCTCTAAGTGAACAAAAAAATGATTATATTTTAAATATAAATTAAATACCCGGCTATTGGAATATGAAAACCTTACCCCCTCCACGCCAATATGCGAGAATGCAGGTATAAACAGGTAATAATGCAGAAGAAAATGAAAAGGCGGGAGTATAGTGCAGTGTGAAAGTTAACTACCGTGCTGCCAAGACAACTATACTCTGCCTTTTGTAGAAAAATAGCAAGGAGTGAAGCACACTACCCTGAGTAGAGAGTGGGACTCAGTAGCCCGGTGCAAGGTTAAGCTGGTGTCCGCAAAGAGTAAAAAGGAACATGCTCATATAAAAAAAATACATTTTTATAGCACTAACAACACTGTGACACGCTAAACTGTAAAAAAAAAAACATAATTTATGCTTACCTGATAAATTCTTTTCTCTTGTAGTGTAGTCAGTCCACGGGTCATCCATTACTTATGGGATTATAACTCCTCCCTAACAGGAAGTGCAAGAGGATCACCCAAGCAGAGCTGCTACATAGCTCCTCCCCTCTACCTCATTCCCAGTCATTCGACCGAAACCAAACGAGAAAAGAGAAACTATAGGGTGCAGTGGTGACTGGAGTTTAATTAAAATTTAGACCTGCCGTAAAAACAGGGCGGGCCGTGGACTGACTACACTACAAGAGAAAAGAATTTATCAGGTAAGCATAAATTATGTTTTCTCTTGTTAAGTGTAGTCAGTCCACGGGTCATCCATTACTTATGGGATACCAATACCAAAGCTAAAAGTACACGGATGACGGGAGGGACAAGGCAGGATCTTTACACGGAAGGAACCACTGCCTGTAAAACCTTTCTCCCAAAAACAGCCTCCGAAGAAGCAAAAGTGTCAAATTTGTAAAATTTTGAAAAAGTGTGAAGTGAAGACCAAGTTGCAGCCTTGCAAATCTGTTCAACAGAGGCCTCATTCTTAAAGGCCCAAGTGGAAGCCACAGCTCTAGTAGAATGAGCTGTAATCCTTTCAGGAGGCTGCTGTCCAGCAGTCTCATAGGCTAAACGTATTATGCTACGAAGCCAAAATGAGAGAGAGGTAGCCGAAGCTTTTTGACCTCTCCTCTGTCCAGAATAAACGACAAACAGAGAAGAAGTTTGACGAAAATCTTTAGTTGCCTGCAAATAAAATTTCAGGGCACGGACAACGTCCAGATTGTGCAAAAGTCGTTCCTTCTTTGAAGAAGGGTTAGGACACAATGATGGAACAACAATCTCTTGATTGATATTCCTGTTAGTGACTACCTTAGGTAAGAACCCAGGTTTAGTACGCAGAACTACCTTGTCTGAATGAAAAATCAGATAAGGAGAATCACAATGTAAGGCAGATAACTCAGAGACTCTTCGAGCCGAGGAAATAGCCATTAAAAACAGAACTTTCCAAGATAACAGCTTGATATCGATGGAATGAAGGGGTTCAAACGGAACGCCTTGCAGAACGTTAAGAACTAAGTTTAAGCTCCACGGTGGAGCAACAGTCTTAAACACAGGCTTAATCCTAGCCAAAGCCTGACAAAAAGCCTGAACGTCTGGAACTTCTGCCAGACGTTTGTGTAGAAGGATAGACAGAGCTGAAATCTGTCCCTTTAACGAACTAGCAGATAAACCCTTTTCTAAACCTTCTTGTAGAAAAGACAATATCCTAGGAATCCTAACCTTACTCCATGAGTAACTCTTGGATTCGCACCAATATAAATATTTACGCCATATTTTATGGTAAATTTTCCTGGTAACAGGTTTCCTAGCCTGTATCAGGGTATCAATAACTGACTCCGAGAATCCACGCTTTGATAGAATCAAGCGTTCAATCTCCATGCAGTCAGTTTCAGAGAAATTAGATTTGGATGTTTGAAAGGACCCTGCATCAGAAGGTCCTGTCTCAGAGGCAGAGACCAAGGTGGACAAGACGACATGTCCACTAGATCTGCATACCAGGTCCTGCGTGGCCACGCAGGCGCTATCAAAATCACCGATGCTCTCTCCTGTTTGATTCTTGCAATCAATCGAGGAAGCATCGGGAATGGTGGAAACACATAAATCATGTTGAAAACCCAAGGTGCTGTCAGAGCATCTATCAGCACCGCTCCCGGATCCCTGGACCTGGATCCGTAACAAGGAAGCTTGGCGTTCTGGCGAGACGCCATGAGATCCAGATCTGGTTTGCCCCAACGATGAATCAGTTGGGCAAAGACCTCCGGATGAAGTTCCCACTCCCCCGGATGAAAGGTCTGGCGACTTAGAAAATCCGCCTCCCAGTTCTCCACGCCTGGGATGTGGATCGCTGACAGGTGGCAAGAGTGAGACTCTGCCCAGCAAATTATCTTTGAGACTTCCAACATTGCTAGGGAACTCCTGGTTCCTCCTTGATGGTTGATGTAAGCCACAGTCGTGATGTTGTCCGACTGAAACTTGATGAACCTCAGAGCTGCTAACTGAGGCCAAGCCAGAAGAGCATTGAAAATTGCTCTTAATTCCAAAATGTTTATTGGAAGCAGACTCTCCTCCTGAGTCCATGATCCCTGAGCCTTCAGGGAATTCCAGACTGCGCCCCAACCTAGAAGGCTGGCGTCTGTTGTTACAATCGTCCAATTTGGCCTGCGGAAGGGCATCCCCTTGGACAGATGTGGCCGAGAAAGCCACCATAGAAGAGAATCTCTGGTCTCTTGATCCAGATTTAGCAGAGGGGACAAATCTGAGTAATCCCCATTCCACTGACTTAGCATGCACAATTGCAGCGGTCTGAGATGCAGGCGCGCAAATGGTACTATGTCCATTGCCGCTACCATTAAGCCGATTACCTCCATGCACTGAGCCACTGACGGGTGTTGAATGGAATGAAGGACACGGCAAGCATTTAGAAGTTTTGATAACCTGGCCTCCGTCAGGTAAATCTTCATTTCTACAGAATCTATAAGAGTCCCTAGAAAGGGAACTCTTGTGAGTGGTAATAGAGAACTCTTTTCTACGTTCACCTTCCACCCATGCGACCTTAGAAATGCCAGAACTATCTCTGTATGAGACTTGGCAGTTTGGCAACTTGACGCTTGTATCAGAATGTCGTCTAGGTACGGAGCTACCGCTATGCCTCGCGGTCTTAGTACCGCCAGAAGAGAGCCCAGAACCTTTGTAAAGATTCTTGGAGCCGTAGCTAACCCGAAGGGAAGAGCTACAAACTGGTAATGCCTGTCTAGGAAGGCAAATCTTAGATACCGGTAATGATTCTTGTGAATCGGTATGTGAAGATAGGCATCCTTTAAATCCACTGTGGTCATGTACTGACCCTCTTGGATCATGGGAAGGATGGTTCGAATAGTTTCCATTTTGAACGATGGAACTGTTAGGAATTTGTTTAAGATCTTTAAGTCCAAGATTGGTCTGAAGGTTCCCTCTTTTTTTGGAACCACAAACAGATTTGAATAGAATCCTTGCCCTTGTTCCGACCGCGGAACTGGGTGGATCACCCCCCATTAGTAAGAGGTCTTGTACACAGCGTAGAAACGCCTCTTTCTTTATTTGGTTTGCTGACAACCTTGAAAGATGAAATCTCCCTTGTGGAGGAGAAGCTTTGAAGTCCAGAAGATATCCCTGAGATATTATTTCCAACGCCCAGGGATCCTGGACATCTCTTGCCCAAGCCTGGGCAAAGAGAGAAAGTCTGCCCCCCACTAGATCCGTTTCCGGATAGGGGGCCCTCACTTCATGCTGTCTTAGGGGCAGCAGCAGGTTTTCTGGCCTGCTTGCCCTTGTTCCAGGACTGGTTAGCTTTCCAGCCCTGTCTGAAGCGAGCAACAGTTCCTTCCTGTCTTGGAGCAGAGGAAGTTGATGCTGCTCCTGCCTTGAAGTTACGAAAGGCACGAAAATTAGACTGTTTAGCCTTTGGGTTGGCCCTGTCTTGAGGCAGAGCATGGCCCTTACCTCCAGTAATATCAGCGATAATTTCTTTCAAGCCGGGCCCGAATAAGGTCTGCCCTTTGAAAGGAATATTAAGCAGTTTAGATTTAGAAGTCACATCAGCTGACCAGGATTTAAGCCACAGCGCTCTGCGCGCTTGAATGGCGAATCCGGAATTCTTAGCCGTAAGTTTGGTTAAGTGTACTACGGCGTCAGAAATAAATGAATTAGCTAGCTTAAGGGCTTTAAGCTTGTTCATAATGTCATCCAATGGAGCCGTGCTAAGGGTCTCTTCCAGAGACTCAAACCAGAATGCCGCCGCAGCAGTGACAGGCGCGATGCATGCAAGGGGTTGCAATATAAAACCTTGTTGAACAAACATTTTCTTAAGGTAACCCTCTAACTTTTTATCCATTGGATCTGAAAAAGCACAGCTATCCTCTACCGGGATAGTGGTGCGCTTAGCCAGAGTAGAAACTGCTCCCTCCACCTTAGGGACCGTCTGCCATAGGTCCCGTGTGGTGGCGTCTATTGGAAACATTTTTCTAAATACAGGAGGGGGTGAAAAGGGCACACCGGGTCTATCCCACTCCTTGTTAATAATTTCTGTAAGCCTTTTAGGTATAGGAAATACGTCAGTACACACCGGTACCGCAAAATATTTATCCAGCCTACATACTTTCTCTGGAATTGCAATCGTGTTACAATCATTCAGAGCTGCTAATACCTCCCCTAGTAATACGCGGAGGTTCTCAAGCTTAAATTTAAAATATCTGAATCCAGTTTATTTGGATCAGACCCGTCACCCACAGAATGAAGCTCTCCGTCCTCATGTTCTGCAAATTGTGACGCAGTATCAGACATGGCTCTACTATTATCAGCGCGCTCTGTTCTTACCCCAGAGTAATCGCGTTTACCTCTTAATTCTGGCAATTTAGATAGTACTTCAGTCATAACATTAGCCATGTCTTGCAAAGTTATTTGTATGGGCCGCCCTGATGTACTTGGCGCCATAATATCACGCACCTCCTGAGCGGGAGGCGAAGGTACTGACACGTGAGGAGAGTTAGTCGGCATAACTTCCCCCTCGTTGTCTGGTGATATTTTCTTAACATATAAAGTTTGACTTTTATTCAAAGTGACATCTATATATTGAATGCACAAATTTCTATTGGGCTCCACATTGGCCTTTAAACATAGTGAACAAAGAGATTCATCTGAGTCAGACATGTTTAAACAGACTAGCAATAACACTAGCAAGCTTGGAAAAAAACTTTTAAATAAATTTACAAGCTATATAAAAAACGCTACTGCGCCTTTAAGAAACATAAAAATGTGACACAGTTGAGTTAACAATGAACCAAATTAGTTAAAGCAACCAAATTTTTACAGAAAATGTATAAAGTTAGCAGAGGATTGCACCCACTAGCAAAAGGATGATTAACCCCTTAATACCCAAACGGTTAACAGTTGTAATAATAAACGTTTTTAACACAGTCAAACACACTGTCACAGGTCTGCTGTGACTGATTACCTCCCTCAAAACTAGTTTTGGAGACCCCTGGGCTCTGTAGAGACGTCCTGGATCATGGAGGAAGAAATAGGAAGACTGTGACTGAATTTTAACTGTGCAATAAAGCGCTAAAATAGGCCCCTCCCACTCATATTACAACAGTGGGGAAGCTCAGTAAACTGTTTTTATGCAGAAAAAACGACAGCCATGTGGTAAAAAATCATGCCCATAAAGTTTTATCACCAAGTACCTCAGGAAAAAACGATTAACATGCCAGTAAACGTTTTATAATTGAAACTTATGAAGTGTTATTAATATGCCTGCTGCCAGTCGTTTTCACTGCAGTGAAGGCTCAAATAGTACTTTAAAATTGACAGTTTTTTCTAAGTGAAATTCCATTCCCCAGAAAATACCTCAGAGTATGCATACATACTTATCAGCCTGATACCAGTCACTACTACTGCATTTAAGGCTGCACTTACATTACATCGGTATTAGCAGTATTTTCTCAGTCAATTCCATTCCTTAGAAAATAATTTACTGCACATACCTCCTTGCAGGTGGGCCCTGCATGCTATCCCCTGTTCTGAAGTTACCTCACTCCTCAGAATGGCCGAGAACAGCAAGTGGATCTTAGTTACGACCGCTAAGATCATAGAAAACTCAGGCAGATTCTTCTTCTAATGCTGCCTGAGAACAAACAACACACTCCGGTGTCGTTTAAAATAACAAACTTTTGATTGAAGAAATAAAAACTAAGTTTAAAAACACCACAGTCCTCTCACACGTCCTATCTTTAGTTAGGTGCAAGAGAATGACTGGGAATGAGGTAGAGGGGAGGAGCTATGTAGCAGCTCTGCTTGGGTGATCCTCTTGCACTTCCTGTTAGGGAGGAGTTATAATCCCATAAGTAATGGATGACCCGTGGACTGACTACACTTAACAAGAGAAAAAAGGGGTGTACACAAAGTAGCGCTAACAGAATAAAAGGGCATTGTAGAAAATAAAAATGTCAATTTTAAAAAACTTTGTAAAAATACATATCCATTTAAAATAAAGTCACTAAGAGAATCTTTCTAGTTTTCAAATATGCTCCATTTCAGCTAGACTATAATGTTATAAAAAAAATGTCTGTATAATAAAATGTCCCCTGGCTATGATGTACCATACAATTATGTTCCTACCAGCTGCAGCAAGACTGTTTCCTGTAGAGAGCCCATCCATCGCTGTATACATAACAGCATCAGTTTACTGCATAATACTTCAATCTCCCCTCTGTCCCAAGTAGTAGCTCTCTGAGGGGGAAAATGGGCCTTAAATCGGTCCTCCGCTCAACAAAGAATTTGGAGCACTTCAATTCTTTACCTTCCTCCTGTGGAGGCAAAGATAAGACTGGCATATCAGAGGGATGTAGTGCTCTAGGAGTTTTGGGAATCTTTGCCTCCTCCTAGGGGCCAGGAGTTGATCCCAGGAGTAATGACTTGTGGACTCTCACCACCTTATAAAACAAAAATACTTTCCTAGTCTGGACTTGTAGTGTGACAAATCAAGGTCAATCGCCCCGTGTGAAATAGTTGTATCTCAAAGGATTTGGCACATATACTTAACAATGTCACCTTATCCTGAATACAAGCAACTGCTGAAGGCTAGCCCATTTCCCATGCCATTACGCTTATCACTGCGCACAGTGACCTCAGGTAGCCTTAGATTGTACTTGATTTTCCCTGCCCAGTCTGTCAGAGCTTGGAACACTGAAGTTTCTGGACCATTTTTTTCTCCAGCAGAAAAAACAAACAAACTTGCTATTCTGCACAAACACCTTACCTCTAAAAACTGTGCCAATAAAGGTATCTAAAGGCCTGCACTCATATGGTCACCTCCCCAAAAATCATATGAACAAAAAAATATCTTCATTATTAATGTGGAATTGATTAACTCCAATAAGTACTTACTATGTTGGTAGCCTTCCCATGGATCCTGTGCAACACTCGTCTTCAAGATATTTAAAACAGTTGTCTGTCTGGCCTCCATTTGATAAAAGCTCTAGGCTGAGCTGAAACGTTATTATTATTATCATTTATTTGTATAGCGCCACAAAATTCCGTAGCGCTGGGTACAAAGATAGGGGTATACGATAAGGATTTGTGATAAAATACAAAACATAACAAACTAAACAAATCTAGTACAGGAGGAAGAGGGCCCTGCTCCGGAGAGCTCACAGTCTACAGGTTGAGGGTGCAGAGACATAAGGTTTGGGGTAGCTTGTCACATGGATTGTAGTTGCAGCAGTGAGTCAGGCAGTACAAGAATTATTTGGGTTAGGATGAGACATGGAGGAGAGATGGTAAGCCTCTCTGAATAGGTAGGTTTTCAAGGAGCATCTGAAGCTATACAAGGTTAGAGACAGTTTTATGGAGCGGGGTAGAGAGTTCCAGAGGACAAAAGTAACACGTGAGAAGTCTTGGAGGAAGGAGTGTGATGTAGAGATATGTAGGTCAGAGGTTGATCGAAGAGGACGGGATGGGGAATATTTGGAGATGAAAGAGGAAATGGAGTTAGGAGTGTAACACTGTTTTTTGTGTGGACATGTTGCAGGGTTCGAATTAAAGCCTTTCCCACTCAGAGAACCCTAGAGCATTTAAAAATGTGAGCAAGCATACGCTTCCTGATTATTATCGCCATAACAAGAAAGCCTGGTTGATATTATGGGGCAGATTTATGATGGCCCGAATGGGGCTAAAGCTCCCTGTCTCTGCGTGAGCCTTCAGGCTCGCCGGAAACAGGAGTTAAGAAGCAGCAGTTTTAAGACTGCTGCTCCTTAACTCATACGTCGCCTCTGAGGCGGCGTATAGCAATCCGATTGACACCTACTGCTAGCGGCCAATTGGCCACGAATCTGCAGGGGGCAGCATTGCACAAGCAGTTCACTAGAACTGCTTGTGCAATGCTAAATGCAGACAGTGTATGGTGTACGCATTCAGCGATGTCTGGCGGACATGATACGCTGCAGTGTATCATGTCCACCAGGCATTGTTAAATCGGCCCCTATATATGCATATATGTGCAGCCACCAATCAGCGACTTCTGAGCCTACCTAGGTATACTTTTCAACAAAGGATACAAATAGAACTAAACAAATTAGATCATAGAAATAAATTGGAAAGTTATTTAACCCTTTAATGACCAGCGGTGGGACAGCACTATTATACCCTCCCTCCCTTCCTGCTGACTACTAAAAATACAATCCCCATAGAAAGACCAGAAACGTACAGGGTATGTCGCTGGTCATTAAGGGGTTAAAGTTGCTTGCTCTATTTGAATCATGAATTTGGGGTTTATGTCCCTTTAAAATACTGTCTTTTAGATGCAATAAACAAAGTATGTTCCTTTAAATTAATAAATATGGAATATGTGAAAAAACAGAATTTATGCTTACCTGATAAATTTCTTTCTCTTGTGATGTATCGAGTCCACGGATTCATCCATACTTATGGGATATTCTCCTTCCCAACAGGAAGTGGCAGAGAGAGCACCCACAGCAGAGCTGTCCATATAGCTCCTCCCTTAGCTCCACCCCCCAGTCATTCGACCGAAGGCTAGGAAGAAAAAGAAGAAACTATAGGGTGCAGTGGTGACTGAAGTTTTTTAAATAAAAATATACTACCTGTCTTAAATAGACAGGGCGGGCCGTGGACTCGATACATCACAAGAGAAAGAAATTTATCAGGTAAGCATAAATTCTGTTTTCTCTTGTAAGATGTATCGAGTCCATGGATTCATCCATACTTATGGGATATCAATAGCAAAGTTGAAGGGAGGGACAAGACAGGTACCTTAAACGGAAGGCACCACTGCTTGTAGAACCTTTCTCCCAAAAATAGCCTCTGAAGAAGCAAAAGTATCAAATTTGGAAAATGTATGAAAAGTATCAAATTTGTAAAATTTGGAAAAAGTATGAAGCGAAGACCAAGTCGCCGCCTTACAAATCTGTTCAACAGAAGCCTCATTTTTAAAAGCCCATGTGGAAGCCACTGCTCTAGTAGAATGAGCAGTAATTAATTCAGGAGGCTGCTGGCCAGCAGTCTCATAAGCCAAACGGATGAAGCTTTTCAGCCAAAAGGAAAGAGAGGTAGCCGTAACCTTTTGACCTCTCCGTTTACCAGAATAAACAACAAACAATGAAGATGTTTGACGGAAATCTTTAGTTGCTTGTAAGTAGAACTTTAAAACACAAACCAGAAAATAAAAACTAACATTTTTGTCACCACACTCCCTTTGCCCTTCCTAGCAGTTAAGCAGGCAGAGAGAATGACTGGGGGGTGGAGCTAAGGGAGGAGCTATATGGACAGCTCTGCTGTGGGTGCTCTCTCTGCCACTTCCTGTTGGGAAGGAGAATATCCCATAAGTATGGATGAATCCGTGGACTCGATACATCTTACAAGAGAAATTAAGGTAGGCATAGGAAGAGTTAAAAACACAAGGGTGCTTTTTGAGGGAGTTTATTTCATATTTCAAGAAAACAAAAATGTATCAGAACAGTGCACACAAAATGGGAAAAGAAAAAGATAAGACTATTGTTGCATTATTGCAAAATCGCCTCCAGAGCAGCAATGCATTGCTGGGAGGTAGATGAACGTATCTGGTGAACCAATGACACGAGGCATAACAGTGTACCAACCAATCACCAGCTTGCTTCCATTAGTGCATTTTTGTTCCTGAGGCTACCTAGGTATGTTTTTCAAAAATTATGCCATGTCAAAAAAATTACAATCACAAAAATGTTCATTCTCACCATCAGACCAATAAGCACTAGTGGGTGGAGCCTAAACGACGGATGAAACTTTTGCGTAGAACCGATCCTTTATGTATGTCACTGCATAATGTTACTAGGGATATATATAATATTGGTCAACCATTGTTTGTTTCAGATGTGTTTGTTTATAAGTATGATATTAACTATTCAACTATAGTCAACTATTCATATCCCTACTGGTCAAAAGAAAGGTTGAACTGAAAAGGTTGTATAACAGCACTAAACAGAACAATGTAAAACATATTTCAGTTTTGAGTCTTTAAACAAATAAATAAAAAGGGATAGTAAGTATAATATGTCCACACAAATAATATATTAAAGAAAATCCTACACATTAACAATATACAAAACAAGCAGACACAGACACTCTTCCTCTGCTCCGCTGGTGAAATAATCTGCTCATTTTAAACACTTTTACTCTTTTGGAGAGATGGCATTAGGATGATCCATTGCAAATTTAAAAGAAAAAAAAGTATAACCCTCAAAAATACATTATTTTTCAAAATATTAAATCACAAATTGCTAGTGCAGTGCATTATTATATTTCAGTCATTTCTATGTTCCTATAAACAGCAATGTAACAGTCAAATTTCCCCAGTTGGTACTTTCGTTCGGTACATTTTTTCTAATTTTTTTTGTGATTGTATTTTTTATGTATCGAATGAGAAGCCTCTCTTTTTAGCCGACGTTTGACATATTGTATATTTGGAGATGCTAAGGCAGGGTTTTCAGTACACGAACTCCAACTAGAGTTGATGGGGGAGCTCCGGGCAATATGTGTTACCAACTGCTTTAGAAGGTCAGTCATTGTTGACATTTGGTCTGTCATATTTTGTGTCTGGACATAGATGCGTTTCTGCCACCTGATCTCCCTCTGTTTCTCTTGGCGGAGGAGCTTCAGCTGTCTTACTACCGCTGATGTTGGTGGGGGCTCATGGGTTACAGATGGTTCCGCAGGGGGGAGTGGGAAAGGTGGTGGCATGGAAAAACCTAACAGAGGCGGTGGAGGAGGTGTAACAGGTTGTGAAAGGCTAGGAGTTGCCAGAGACTGTAAAAGATTAGGCATCAGAGGCTGCGGGAGACTCTGAATTGTCTGAGGTTGTTGGAGACTAGGAGGTGTCGAAGACTGCAAGCGATTAGATGTCAGATGTTGCTGGAGACTAGGGGGTAGCACAAGTGATGACAGAGCTTCGTGCCTGGTTTCCTGGAAAGGTGGTAAAGTTCGATCAATACAATGGTTATGTTTAGGAGGTCGTACAGGTGAATGGCCAACTTCTTGCTTGGGTTCCTGAAGAGGCAGTAAAGAACGATCAATACAATAGTTTTGTTTACAAGTTGGTACAGTTGATGGGTAATGTTCTTGCTTGGGTTCCTGAAGAGGTAGTAAAGGATGACTAATAGAATGGTTTTGTTTAGAAGTTGGTACAATTGATGGGTGATGTTCTTGCTTGGGTTCCTGAAGAGGCAGTAAAGGATGATCCATACAATGGTTTTGTTTAGAGGTTGGTACAGTTGATGGGTGATGTTCTTGCTTTAGTTCCTTAAGAGGTAGTAAATAATGATTAATACAATGGTTTTGTTTAGAAGGTGGAACAGGTGATGGGTGAATGTCTGTCTTGCGTTCTTTAAGAGGGGGTAAAGGATAATCAATATAATGGTCTTGTTTAGGAGGTGGCATAGGTGATATTCGATCTACTTGCTGTAGTTCCTGGAGAGGTGTTGAAGGTTTATCAATACATTGGTACAGGTCATGATATCTCTCCATACTTATGGAGATGCTATCTGTGTCCTGCTCAAACATCTCCTGTAGCAATTCTGATTGTTCTGCTTCTTGACATTCCTCCTCTTAAGAAAAGAATAATAAATTATATTAAATACATATATTTTGAAAGTGAGTCAATTTTAATTACATTGCTTAGTGAATACTATATATATATATATATATATATATATATATATATATATATATATATATATATATATATATATATATATATATATATATATATATATAAATGATGTGCACATTGGCTGTACAATAATGTATTTGGTTCTTCTTTCCTCATTAATAACATTTTAACCTTGACTAGGAAACTAAAGTGATATAAAACATATATTAAGGGGTATAAAAATATAATTTTACTTTACTAGTCAGGGGAGAAAAGTTACAAGCCCAGTGCTTCCAGTACTGTGTTTAACCACAGAAATCCCCTTATGGGGTAGGTGCAGCAAAATCAAAACCACTTCTGGACAGCTGTTTCAATCTCATCAGCAAAAGATATGTTGAGTTGATGCTAAGTGAAGTTATGGTGGAGATTAAAGCATAGTAGCAATGTATACAGAATACATCTGGGGAAAAAGCTAATTGGCTATACAGTCTTATTTGTGGCTCTTATTTTTATGAAATGGAGGATTTCAATCTCATGCTTTTATCTCCACCATAATTTAAATGAATATTGTTTTTAATCAGGAAAGAAAAATGTGTGATTCTGTGCCACTCCCACATGAGAAATGACTAGCTGAGCCAATCAGGTCAAAAATCAACACTCTAACAAAACAGCACAAAAGAATCGCTATGTTAGTGAAAATGTACAGACCAGTAAGTAACTAAATAAAGGAGTACAGGTTACTTATTTTAAATTCCAACTTGGGAACCAAAAAGGAGTTTTAGTCTTACCAGTCTAGTAAACAGTCTCGGGGACAAAATAACAATGTGATGATAAAAGGAGTACTTATTTTCCCAATGTGTTAAACATATGAATCCCTAAGGTGCGGCTTCTTTCCCATTGTAGAAACACACAGAGTCTAAAAACATAAGCACAGATCGCAACCAGATTCAAAGTAATGTGCAAGTGTATTCCATCTAGACCAGGGGTCATCAATTGTGGAACTCCAGAGGTTTTGGAAATACATTTCTCATGATGCTCAGCCAACATTTCAGCTGGCTGAGCATCATGGAAAATGTAGCTCCAAAACCTCTGGAGGGCCACAATTGATGACTCCTGATCTAGACACACTGAAATATTCACTTACTAGGTATAAAAGAAATAAGGCCCATCAAAGTACACAGAGATCATATAGCCTCAGGTCTTTCCTGGGCCCCGTTTTACTCGCTGCTGTTCCTGGAAAGAAGTCCTCTGTATGTCTCTGTACTCGTGCGATGTGGAGCTTAGGGGTAATGCAGTACCATTTGGCCCTATACGCATTTGTCTGTTGTTTGAAGAGAGTTTGTCAAGAGTCATGGTGTACCACCAATGCATACTGACAGTACAATATGACTTTATGATCTCTGTGTACTTTGATGAACCCAATTTATTTTATATCTAGTAAGTGAATATTTAAGTGTGTCTAGATGGAATAAATGTGTATGTTCCTTTCAATACGGTTCTGCGCTCTGTGCTTACGTTTTTAGCCAATCAGGTCATATACTCATTTGGCATACATGTATATGCTCTATCATTGGCCATATCCTCTTTCGATGCAGAATAGGGGTGTGGTCCAGAAATGTGTAACATACTATATGTTTGAAAGCAGTTAAACATATTTTAAAAAAAGGTAACGTGTAAAAATAAAACATGACAAAACTTTTAAGCTTTTGATGCACAAATTTGTGGACAATATTGAAAGGCGTGCATTCAGGGGCGTATTTATGCCCAGGCCAACAAGGCCGATGCCTAGGGTGGCAGAGGTGGGGGGGGGGCGGCACTGGCACTGATATGTTTGCAACTGCATATTTTTTTTATTTTTTTATTTTTTCACTAAAATTTTAAATTTTTTGTTTGGCGGTCAAGTGACCCAGCTTTTGCCGAGGTCACGTGAAGTTTCCTAACTTCCGCCCGCCTTCCTGTCTGCTCACCAGTGACGTGCACTCATAGGAGGCAGGTGAGGCAGCGCCTCACCTGTCCTATGAGTGTAATTACATGTTTTTAAATAATATAAAAAAAAATAAAAACATTTTTTTTTAAATATTTTTTTTTATTTATCCTAATCCCAAGTGACCCCCTACCCCCACACCCCCTACTGCTGCCACCGCCAACATGCAATTAATGAATTACACTTTTTCAATGAAGTGCTTTAGTTTAAGTTCGTCTCCATTCGCAACTGCACATCCTTATTGTGCAAGGAAGGAGAGGCTGGGAGTAGTTCAGCTCCCCTCCCATTGCGTAATATGGATGCATGTCTTTTAATATGGGCCGCAGAGACTGCCACCCAGTGGCACATACTTAGTCTCTCTCTTAGTACGCGGCCCATACGGCTCCCAAAGAGGCTGCTCTCTAGTAGCCTCGGGACTCGGAGCCCAGCCAATCAGCGACATGCCCATGGCGTCACGTCATCAAGGTCTGTCGGACGGGAAGCCGGGAAGGAGACTGCACTGAGGCGCGGGTTGAGAATTTGAGACACAAGTACACCACGTGCAATGAGAGCCAGTGTGTTCTGTGAGGAGGACATCACCAGTGATTGCCAAGTGCCAAGGAGTGGATCGGAATAGATCTGAATCATTGAGCCGCATTATTCAAGCAGCAGCTGCCTGAGCTGACTGAGGACAGTGACTGAGCTTCTTGGTTAGGTAGGTGAACTTTTAATACTACACGTCACACTCAAAGATTTACAGTTCAGCTCTTGTCTACTCATAGCACAGCAGGTAAAACAATGCATTTCAGTGGGAATTCAACTTACATAATTTAGTGCTGTTAATTTAACAGCACTAAATAATGTAAGTTGAATTCCCACTGTGATATACCCTTTTACAGCACAAAATAATGTAAGTTGAATTCCCACTGAAATGCATTGTTTTACCTGCTGTGCTGCTACCCCCAAACCCCCCCCCCCCCTCCCAACACATATCACAATTTATTTCATTTGAAAGCAGATGCAGAAAACACATAACCAGGTTCTTTCTGCATTTTGCTCTACTGCATCCCTGTCAGTCTGCCAAATGTAACAGTGTGTAGTGCAGAATGGCTGGAGTTACAGCACAGGCTTTTATATGCTGATCATTTCATAACCACAAGAAGGAGAACCACCAGCTTAAAATGCCTCTGATGCCATCACTAACTCAAAGCATTAAAGATCAAGTAACCCAGCTTTGCTTTTCACCCTCACACTTTTTTTTAACATTCTGTGTGTGTGTTATTATTTCTTGCAATATTGCAGGCATTTCTGTATCACTGTAAAAAAACAAAACAACAAATTGCTTACTTGTCTGTTCTACTGTAATGTGCAGTTTACTGGAGTACTATGTTTCCAAAGCTCTACCCAATCTGCTCTGCCTCTAAACACCTATTGTAAATAGCACACCAGAAACTGAGATTTTCCCACAGTTTATAAGTATGAAAAAGGTGTTTTAACATCTTACTTCTGAGCCTATATTCAGCCCTTTGATGATGCAATTTTTAGACTTCAATACCAAGTCCATACCTCAGGGCAGATGTTTACTTCCAGGACAATTGTACTAACAGATAGGAAGCCATTATACAGTACTGGGATTGTCCTAGCAAAATAGGGACAGTTGAGAAGTATGAGAAAGTGGCTCATATGATAAAAAAAAAACTAAAAGTTTAACACTTTCAGTTTAACTCGATGGACTTCAGTCTTTTTTCAACCTTATCTACTATGTTACTATGTTACTATGTTACTTCTGAGCCTTAGCTGACAGTTTTTGAACTCTATGCAAAATTAATTTCATTTTTTTTCTTTCAATTTTAAATATTTTTTTTTTCTATGACCCTCACAAATGATGTATTGAGGCCTATACTAATCCATTAGATGATTTGTGCAAAGTGAGTTTAAGATCATTTAGATTTATAAGATAACCTGACTATTACATACTTTTTGAGTGGCTTCTCACTGTGCAGGTGCTAAAGGGGCACTAACATAAAATGTGCTGCCTATCTGTATTATTGGCTGCATGGGTAGTACTTAATAAATTGCTTTTTTTATCAGTAATTAGTCTCTAATTGTAGATACAAATTATTGATTTATTAGAAAAAATATAAAAAAGTGTGAGGGTGAAAAGCAAAGCTGGGTTTACTTGATCTTTGATGCTTGTGCCCTTATAGCACACAGAATCTCAAAGATGATCTCATATATGCGAAAGGAGGGACTGGGTAATGGGTATATTTAATTACTATTCTCAATCTCTTAACAGTGTCAGTGATGATGACCATATAAGTTACAATTGAGGTGTGTCAGTCATGTGAAAGCTGCCATTTTGTTAGAAAAACCTGAATTATTTTACAGTCACACACCCTGAGAAAAGACTCTTGAAAGTTTACTTTTATATGGCCAATTAGGGGCATATAAATGAGCTACAGCACATATCAGCCAATCACTGTAGAGCATGTAGAATGTTAGGGGGGATGAAAATGGCAATATTATATATTATGGGAGAGTGTGTGTGTGAGGGAGAGTGCCTGTGTGTTTTTGTCTGTGTAAGTGAACTGTGAGGTAGTGTGTTTGTGTGTGTGAGAGAGTATGTCTATGTGGGATAAAGGGAGGGGGAGAGTGTGTGTGTGTTTGGGAGTGTGACAGAGAATGTGAGTTTGAGGGAGTGTTTTTGTTTCTTTCAGTTATTCCATTCATTTTGCTCCATGTTGCATAAGACTATAGACCCTATACAACTTTTTCATGTCTCTTTTTAATGGAATAATAGTGCTGCCATGTCATTTTGAGTATTATAAAAGGCATACAATTTCAAACGTTTCAACTTACTTCTATTAAAATTTTGCTTCATTCTTTTGATATCCTTTATTGAAGGAGCAGAAATGCATTGTGGGGAGCTATCAGAAAACAATGGTAAGCCATAGGCTGAAGGTGTATATGTGCAGCCACCAATCAGCAGCTAGTTCCCCAGCTCTTGAACCTACCTAGGTATGCTTTAAAATAAAGCATACCAAGAGAACAATGCAAATTAGATAATAGAAGTAAATTGGAAAGTTATTTAAAATTGTATGGTCTATCTGAATTATAGAGTGTTTCTCGGGAGTATCATGGCCAGTGCCTCACCAGCCTCTGACCTCACCGCACGTCACTGCTGCTCACTCACAGTTGCCGCACATGGATGGAGGGAGACACGCACGTGCGCACGCAATCTCCCTCCCAGGGCAGTGAGGAGCGGCTGTGAGTGGGATTGCATCGGACCGGAGCGTCAGCGGAGCCTAAAACAGAGAGGACTGGTGAGGAGGGGGGTGACCTGGCGGGAGGACTGGTGAGGAGAGGGGTGAGCCGGCGGACAGGCACAGAAAGAATAATAGTAAGTACTCAATGCTCAGCTCACTCATACCTGTTAGTATTGTGCAGCTTTATTGACAGAAAGTCAGTGTATAGAAATACATGTGGAGTCGACTTTAAATTTTATAGTCCACATGTATTTCTATAAACTGACTTTCTGTCAATAAAGCTGCACAAAACGCAGCACAATACTAACAGGTATGAGTGATCTGAGCAGTGAGTACTTACTATTATTCTTTCTGTGCCTGCTTTAAATGCTAATTGGTTAGCTCTGTTAAAAAGTGCTTGGAATCAGATGATTTGGTTTGATAACTATGACACTGAGATACAGCAACTTTTACTTCCAACTTACTTTCTTATGGGATTTTCTAAAGTCATTGGCTGGTCCATTCTGTTTATATTATATGGATGGTGTAATAAGGACTTTAATATTGCAACTCAGTGATGTGATGCAGACATGCAGTTGTTCATAAAGCCCACTGTTACTGTGTTGTGGAGAAAGGGACTTTACAAGTTTATTAGCTAATAAAGTTGGCATTACTAGGTGATTAGTTTTTTATTTACTAAAAACAGATGTGCATGTTGGTCTGCTGATGAATACCAGTTTTATTTTGAAACTTTATTTTACGTAGCCACTCAAAACTGATCTAATTTATTAAACTGTATTTATAAATAATGTTTTGGGAATTTGGGTGTGAAAATAGTATGTTTTTTTGTGTGTGTTGGGTCAAAAATCAGTGTGCACAATAACTTTAAATGCATATAGATCATTATTTGTCTTAAACAATTTATTTTACCCTTAGCCCTAACCTAATACTTTGATGAACACAGTCGTCTATCTGTAGCCTACAGCTAAGCTTTGTAGAGACAAGTCAGATCATCATGGCTGCTGCTATTAGAGAGAGTAAGTTACTTTAATAAATAACGTCTTCAACAATAATAGAAAGAAAAGTGTACTCACTGCTCACTCATGTGAAATAGCAACTTGCCAAGGTTTCTTATTTTTTGGTCTTTATTTATTTGGGCACATAACAGTGAGTGAACTTGTGAAGTCCCATAACTACGATATTAAAAGAGATATCATGTCAGGGGGGCAGAGGGCTAAGCATTGACCAGCTAAGCTTTGTAGAGACAAGTCAGATCATCATGGCTGCTGCTGCTATTAGAGAGAGTTACTTTAATAAATAACATCAATAATGAACATGTCATATGCTGGGGCCAGCCAGAGATTTTATATACAAGGCTGAAAAAGCTAGCACAAGAGCCTGCTGGCTGAGGGTACTTAAATCTATTCTGAGGCTGAACAATTTCCTTTTTTTTAATTTCATTGAGCGATTGTGTGTATGAGTGTATCATGTGTAAAAGGAGATACGAAAGGTGTGTGAATGGCCGGTAACAATGGTTGAAGGAAGTCACAACTCTCTAACCAAAAAATTATATGGCCAAAAATGACCTAAATCCAGGGGGGGGGCGCATTACATTTCGAAATTTACCTTCAGAATGATGTGTGGAATGCCCACCTGTGTCCATCACCATCACATGTGCCAAATGCTGCTTGAGAACTCCCTGCGGATTCGCCGTTGTGAAATGCATATTTATCTTTTTGGTGACACAATCCCGTCTGGTGCGTGATGCTGTTGGAGTCAAAAAAGGTTTCAGTTTTAAAGGACCGCTCAATGCAGTAGAATTACATAATTAACAAGTTCATAATAAAAAGACTACAAAATAACACCTACTCTGAATTTCAAATAAGCAGTAGATTTTTTTCTAACAAATGTATTTTTCTCCCATTTTCCGGCCCCCTGTATCATGTGACAGACATCAGCCAATCACAGACTAGTATACGTATACACTGTGAGCTTGTGCACATGCTCAGTAGGATCTTGTTCCTCAGAAAGTGTGAATATAAAAAGATAATTTGATAATGAAAGTAAATTGGAAAGTGTCTTAAAACTGCATGGTCTTTCTAAATCATAAAAGTTTATTTTGATTTGAGTGTCCTTTAAAGGGACACTCAAGTCAAAATTAAACTTTCATGATTTAGATAGAGCCGCAATTTTAAATAACTTCCAAATTTACTTCCATTAACAAAATGTGCACAATCTTTTTATATTTACACTTTTTGAGTAACCAGCTCCTGCATTTGTTGATTATGCAAATCTACTGTATTGACTTGTCCTTTAAGCAAGAAACTAAAAGATGACTTGTCACGGATACCAGGCTGCCAAGGCTACCCCCTACTACCCAGCTCACTTCTTTTTACACCACTTTTGGCCTTTTCGCAGATTACGCAATCTCCCAGACTCTCCCTATTGCTTGTTTTGTGGTTTGTATATCCTCACGGAAGAGCTAATCTCTGACCACCTAACCCCCTCTCCGGCTGGCCGGGCTCCTGGAACTGCCGGTTAAACCTTTGCCCCAGATCTCTGCTCTTTTGGAGATTGGTACAGTAGGGCAAGAGGGGGGTTTCGGACCCCCCTACTTCCCCTGGCTTTCCCGATGTACGTTTGATCCACCCCCGCTCCAGCCCCCAACAACGGATCATGCCGCTTTTTGGACTGTGGCATCTGAGGACCGAGAGCTTTCCAACGACACCCTGGAAGTGCCGCTGCTTCCCCGGGATCACCCCGGAATAACTTCCTCTGTACCACTGGGATTCTATGGGACTAGGGACACTATGGGGGGCGCCAGCCTATCTGGAGGGGCGGTAATGGCGGGAAATATGGGGTCAGATAAGACCCTTATCAAGATGAGCTGGGTGTATATAAGTGTGTGTGTTTCACAATAAAGATGTTCTTGTTCCACCTGAATACTGGTTCTGTCTGGTTATTTGGGTGGGCTCTGGCTATAATCACTTCTCTCCACTCTATAGCTACAAGTTCCAGGTACAGGAAGGACCCTCTTGGCGGAGCTACCCAGTGTCCGTCACATGACTGTTTGCATTTTGGTCATTTTTCAATTTATGTGGACTTTCATGTAAATGCTGTAACTCTTTAAAGAGACATTGAACACTAAATAAATAATCAATAGAATAGAATTTAGTCTGAGAATAATATATACATGTATATATATATTTTTTTTTTTAAATTACATTAGATTTTTAAACACTGAAAAAATAAGGGTGACATTCTACTGTCCATAAAGCAGTCGGCGCTACCATATTGTAACTTAGGTTACCTTTTCTGCTAAGACCAATTAGGAATGATTATAAATGGCTTACTAAAGTGTGCAACCAATCGCTGTATGGATTACAGCTGTGTCTGCACTTCTACTTTTAACAGGAATTTGTGAAGTCCACAATATTCAGAATTAATTTGCAGGAAAAGGGAACAAAATAAATAATGAAAGTATATTGCAAAGTTGTTTTACTACACGTAATTAAACATTTTATATTAATATCTCAAAATGTTTAATGTCCCTTTAAAGGGACGCAAAGCCGGAAAAGTTCCTGTTAATTGTATTATTGTTATTTAAAACATAATTTATTCCCAAAGCGTAATCCAATGTGGATTTCTTAATACTATCCCAATATAAACAAACACCTACCTTTTTTTGCCAGCGTGCCCCATACCCACTCCCCCCCCCCGCCAGTTGTCTGTATCAGTGCAGTACAGATAATCAGAAGGTTTGCTGCTTTAATGAGCTCTCAGTTTAGTAACTGGTGACAAATCTGCACATGCGAGACAGGTCACAGCTGTCTATACTATACTAAAGACTCATTGAAGGCAGCTGTATTTATTTTGAATAGCAGTGAGTGACACAACTTCTCATTGGCTGTACTGGAAAAAAAGTGGGGGGAGCTGGGCAGACTAGGTAAGTGTCGGGGGTATGGTATTAAAGGGACGGTTAACAGATTTTTATATAAAATGTTATCTTATCTGTAATAAAACAAGGATGAAATATATGTTCATAGTAAATGTTGTCCCCTTTAGCTCTAAAAGTTGAGGGTTTTAACTCTGCCTACTTATAAAGGCTAACCCTACTACATATATGCCCCTAATAGGCTTTTGCTGATAACAACAGCAAAACAATGCATTTTATACTAACATAATAGCTGTGACTAGCCTTGCTGTCTGCAGACTAAATCCCAGATTGGCTCTTCCAAATAAGACAAATGGTGAGTACAGTTTTGATACTAGTAAACTACTGCAGTAAAAAAAGACTGTAATAATCAAATGCTCTATTTGAATCATGAAAGAAAAAATGGGGGTTTCATGTCCCTTTAAAAGAGCCATTAAAGTAAAAATAAAACGTTTATGATTCTGTTCAAATATGCAACTTTAAAGGGACAGTCTACTTGAAAATGTATGTTTCAATAGATAGATAATCCCTTTATTACCCACTAGTCCTAAAGCCTGTGTACACTGGCCATTTTTTGCAGTACAGCGGTCCCACCCCTTGCTCTCTCTCTCTCCCCCCTCTCTTTTGCACTCTCTCCCCTCTCTTTTGCGCTCTCTTTTTTGCTCGCTCTCTCTCCCCTCTCTCTTTTGCACTCCCTCTCCCCCCTCTTTTGCTCTCTCTCTCCCCCTCTCTTTTGCTCTCTCCCCCCTCTCTTTTGTGCGCTCTCTCTCCCCCTCTCTTTTGCGCTCTCTCTCCCCCTCTCTTTAGCTCTCTCCCCCCCCTCTTTTGCTCTCTCTCCCTTCTCTTTTACGCTCTTTGTCTCTCCCCCTCTTTTTTGCTCTCTCTCCCCTCTCTTTTGCGCTCTCTCTCCCCCCTCTCTCCCCCTCTCTTTTTCTCTCTCCCCCATCTCTTTTGCACTCTCTTCCCCTTTCTTTTGCACTCTCTCTCTCCCCCTCTCTTTTGCGCTCTCTCTCCCCCTCTCTTTTGCTATTTCTCCACCCTCTCTTTTGATCTCTCTCTCCCCCCTCCTCTTTTGCTCTCACTCCCCCCTCTCTTTTTCTCTCTCTCCCCCCTCTTTTGCTCTCTCTCCCCCCTCTTTTGCTCTCTCCCCCTTTTGCTCTCTCTCCCCCCTCTTTTGCGCTCTCGGCCACGCCCACGGCACCTGGCCACGCCCCATCACATACCTTGCAGCATGACCACGCCCCATCGCCATGCCCCCATCACAGCACGCCCGCCGGCCTCGCCCCCCCCACCACAGCCGCATCGGACCACTATCTCTGCTGCTCAAGGCCATGTATGTTTGTACTGCGCAGTTTCTACTGCGCATGACTGCATCTGACAAACATAACTGGCCTTTTATTATATGGGATACCCCAGTTTTGCAAAACCAACAATGTTATTTTAATATACTTTTTACTTCTGTGATTACCTTGTATCTAAGCCTCTGCAGACTGTCCTCTTATTTCAGTTATTTTGACAGACTTGCGTTTTAGGCAATCACTGCTGACTCATAAATAACTCTACAGAAGTGAGCTCAATGTTATCTATATGGCACACATGAACTAGCACTGTTTAACTGTGGAAAAACTGTCAAAATGCACTGAGATAAGAGGAGGCCTTAAAGGCCTTAGAAATTAGAATATGAGCCTACCTAGGTTTAGCTTTCAACAAAAAATACCAAGAGAACAAAACAAATTTGATGATAAAAGTAAATTAGAAAGTTGTTTAAAATTGCATGCCCTATCTGAATCATGAAAGTTTATTTTGTCTACGCTGTCCCTTTAAAGGACTAGTAAATATAGTAGAATTGCAAAATCAACAAGCGCATAATAAAAAGATAATGCAAAAGCACTTACTCAATTTTAAATGGTGCAGTTGATTTTTCTCTGACATATCTGACAATTGACTTCAATTTGCTGGCCCCCTGTATCACATGACAGCCATCAGCCAATCACAGACTCATATACATTGTCAGAGAACGTGTGTATATGAAAAGGGTGTGCGCCATTTTATAATAGAGGTAAATTAAAACATCTCTTAAAACCGCATGCTCTGTCTGAATCATGAATGCTTAAAGGGACAGTCAACACAATTTTTTTTTATTGTTTAAACAGATAGATAATGCCTTTACTACCGAGTCCCCAGCTTTGCACAACCAACACAGTTATATTAATATACTTTATAACATCGAAACCTCTAAATGTCTGCCTGTTTGTAAGCCACTAAAGACAGCCTCTTATCACATGCTTTTGTATTTGCTATTCACCACAGGGGACTGCTAGTTCGTGTGAGCCATATAGATAACATTGTGCTCTTGCCTGTGGGTTGTGCACAACACAGCACTCATTGGCTAAAATGCAAGTCAATAAATAATAAATAAAAAGTCATGTGATCAGGAAGCAGTCTGCAGAGGCTTAGATACAAGGTAATGACAGAGGTAAAACGTATATTAATATAACTGTGTTTTCTGTGCAAAACTGGGGAATGGTTAATAAAGGGATTATCTGTCTTTTTAAACAATAACAATTTTTGAGTTGACTGTCCCTTTAATTTTGAGTTTAGTATATTACTTCTAATATCTAATTTGCTTTGTTCACTTGGTATCCTTTGGTGAAAACCATTCCTAGGTAGGATCAGGAGCAGTAAATTTAATAATAGTAGCACATTGGAAAGTTGTTTAAAAATGTTTGCTCTGTCTGAATCCCTTTAGGGAATGGGGGAAAAATAAATAATAAAAGTGTAGTGCAAAGGTTTTGTTTTGCTTTTTTTTCCATTTAAAAAAAGCATTTTATATTATAATCTCAATGTTTACTGTACCATTAAAGGGATATGAAACCCAAAATGTTTCTTTCATGAATCAGATAGCGCATGCGTTTTTTTAAACAACTTTCCAATTTAGTTCTATTATCAATTTTTCTTTGTTCTCTTGGTATCTTTTATTGAACAGCAGGGGCATTTGCTTAGGATCCTGCCCATTTCTAAAGCACTATATGGCAGCAGTTTTGCAAGAATGTTATCCATTTGTAATAGCACTATTTCCTGCCACATACTTTTCCAGAGGCCTACCTCTTCAACAAAGAATATCATGGGAACGAACCAAATTTGGTAACAGAAGTAAATTTGAAGTTAAAGGGACACTCAGGTTAAATTCAATTTTCATGATTCAGATACAGCATGTAATTTTAAACAACTTTCCAATTTACTTCCATTAAAAAATATTTGCACAGTCTTTTATATTTACAATTTTTGAGTCACCAGATTCTACTGAGCATGTGCAAGAATTCACAGACTATACGTATGTGCATTTGTGATTGGCTGATTGCTATCACATGGTACAAAGGGAGTGGAAATAGACATAAATTTGAAATTTGTTATAAAAAAATCTACTACTCATTTGAAGTTCAGACTAAGTGCTATTGCATTGTCTTGTTATCTTGCATTTGTTGATTATGCAAATCTAATGTGTTGACTGGTCCTTTAATTATTTTTACATTTGTGGGTTTCATATCTCTTTACGACTTAGTTAATTTCTCCATTAGTACATAACTATGTGAGACATCTGTATATAAATATACTGCTAACTGCAAATTAACTTAGTATCTCGGAATCTATTTCCTTATTGATTTACCATCAGACTGCTGGGACGACTGCTCTCCTGCCTCTACTGCTGTAGTCCTGATCAAGTGACGCTTCAGCTGTTTCTCCCAGGGGGCAAATTTCACCTCTTTGCCAGCTGCTTCCTGTTCCATCTTTTTCTTGACATCCAATCTACAGTCCTGGAACCTGTGCTTTACGGAGGAGACAGTCCGGAAGCGCCCCGCCCGGCACACCACCGCTGTGATCTCACGCCAAGCCTTGGTCCTCTCCCTGGAAGAAGGATTCTTGTTCCATAATATGTCCTCCCTGGCCATCACTTCTCTGATCAGGACGGCTTTCTCTTCCGGCGTGTATCTCTCTGCTCGCTCTCGTACCTTCCACTTTTGACCATCTTTTGTCTTACGGACTTTTACTAAAAATAGAATCAAATTTAAAAGGGACATGATTTAGATAGAGTGTACAGTTGTAAAAAAAAATCCATACTTCAATGATCAAATTTACTTTGTTCTGTTGGATTTCCTTGTTGAAAAGCAGGTAGGAAGGCTCAGGAGTGTCTGGAGCACTATATGGCTTCAGTCATAAGCATCAATGCTTCAAGGGACATGAATTCAGACAAAGTAAAAAATGTTAAGCAATTTACCAATTTACATCTAATATCAAATTTGCTTCATTCTCTTGTTACCCTTTGTTGAAGTAGCAGCAATACACTACTAAGAACTAGAACACATTAGATGAGCCAATGAGAAGAGGCAAATGTGTGTTGCAACCTCCCAGTAGAGCATTGCTGCTACTGAGCCTACGTAGGTATGCTTTTCAACAAAGAATACCAAGAGAATGAAACACATTAGATAATAGAAGTAAATTAGAAAGTTGTTCAAATAAACAGTAAATTCAAAATTAAACAAATTGGGGCATATGTGTCAAGCTCCGAATGGAGCTTGATGCCCCGTGTTTCTGGTGAGCCTGCAGGCTCGCCAGAAACAGCAGTTATGAAGCAGCGGTCACAAAGACCGCTGCTCCATAACCTGTCCTCCTGCTCTGACACCGTGAGGCTGTGCTTGTAACTTGACCTTCACTTTAAAAGGGGGTGTTAGCCCCCCTTGAACCCCCCAGGAAGAGGCAAAAAAGATAGTGAAGATAGGGGAATTACAGTGCATCGTATATATGTTTGATTCGGTGACTCTGAGGGGATTTATGATGTTACATCGGGCTTTACCCAGAGCCGCTTGGGTAATGTCCGTTTTACACGGATAGGATTACCCAATATCTGACTTTACCCGCAACATATACATTGTTAAAAGCATTGATGTAAAACTGCAACCCAGATCATTTTCAAGACATGTGCATGCTACCTACCTAGGTATGCTCTTCAATAAAGAATATGATAAGAAGGAAGGAAATATTATAAAAAAAGTCAATTTGATTTTTTTATTTTTTTTTAATATACACGCTATCTGAATCATGACAAAACAGTTTTATTAGACAAGACAGACGTATCAAATACATATATACAAGCGGGAAGTACCAATAGTAGTAATACAGCAGCAAAACAAAGCCAAGCTAGAGGAAACTGGGAACCATAACAAAGTTGTCACTTTGTTAAAGGGATGGTTTAGCTTGCCAGAAAAGAAAAACGCCTGAAAAGAGTCCTAACAGCTACAATCAATAAGAGGAAACTTAGGAACTTAAAGGGATGTTAAACAGTTCTGTTTCATTGCTATAATAAGAAAAACACTAAGCAGTTGCTTATACTTAAAGGGACATGAAACCCAGGCCCCAGCTCCTGAGCCTACTTAGGTATGCTTTTCAACAAAGGATACCAAGTGAGCGAAGCAAATTAGATAAAAGAAGTAAATTGGAAAGTTGTTTAAAAAAGTATGATCTATCTTAATCTTGAAAGAAACAAAAAAAATTGTGTTTCATGTCCCTTTGTCAAAACTGCATCCCAGTTTGAAATAAAAGCATTTTGCAGTACACTTATATCTCCTAAAATGCTTTTAGTAAAAGCAGTCACTGATTCAGTGGCATATGTACATACACTGCGCCTGCTCAGAGAACCAATGGTGGTGTGTTTAGTGTTAGTGATAACTCAGTTTGCATCATACAAACCAATGCAAACTCTATAAACAAGTGTGGTGTTTGAACGCTGCTGCACAGGGCACGAGGCATACGTGCATATCCCACTGAAACAGTGATATTTTCTACAAGAGGCATTTTAGCTAATTCAAGTATACTGCACAAATAATTCTATTCAAAACTGAAATACACTCATGCACATTTTAGCTTTGACTATTATGTTCCTTTAAAAGGGACAGTCAACACCAACATTTTTATTGTTTAAAAAGATAGATAATTCCTTTACTAGCCATCCCCCAGCATTGCACAACCAACATTGTTATATTAATATACTTTATAACCTTTTAACCTCTAAATTTCTGCCTGTTTCTAAGTCACTGCAGACAGCCTCTTTTCACATGCTTTTTTATTAGCTTGTCACAACAGGAGACTGCTAGTTTATGTGAGTCATATAGATAACATTGTGCTCATACCCGTGGGATGTCCACAACACTGCACTAATTGGCTAAAATGCAAGTCAATAGATAATCAATAGTCATGTGATCAGGGGGCTGTCAAAAGAGGCTTAGATACAAGGTAATAACGGAGGGAAAAAGTATATTAATATAACAGTGTTGGTTATGCAAAACTGGGCAATGGGTATTATTTTATTCAAAAATACCCCTTAGCAAGAACAAATTATATATATTAAATATAGGGGTTGACAAATCTATTTAAAATTTAAGAGCTAATAAAAATATTTAGGAGCCAGAAATACTTTTAGCAGTCAGCAGTGGTATTTGTATATATATGGAGAATAATCCAAAAAGTTAGGAGCCAGGGTAAAATTCTAGCAGCCAGTGGCTTCTTGGCCCCTGGATTTGTCAAGCCCGAACTATTCTTTAGCGGAATCTGTGTGCCCTCGTACATCTACTGTGTGTGGCACAAAGCTTCACTGAATGTGGACACGTGTCCCTTTAAAATGTGTGAATTTCTTTGTCCTGGTGATTACAGCAACATACACAGACAGTAAATCATACCTAGACACCCGAGAGTCTGGTAATTCACTAGTGACAGATCCGTATACAGCTCTCTTTGTTCTTCAAATGAACCATCCCACTCATCTTCAGAGAAATAAACTTTAACTTGATCAAAGTCCATTTGTTGCTTTAAAAAAAAAAAAGAACAGGTTTATATCATACAATCAAACTTCTCAAATGAACACAGTGAAAATGTATATGAACAGACACAAAGTATGACCCTTAAAGGGATATAAAACCCAAACGTTTTATTTTGTGATTTAAACAATTTTAAAGTTTCTAATGTATTTCTATTATTATATTTGCTTAGTTCCCATGATATTCTTTGTTGAAGAGATACCTAGGTAGGTATCTGGATCACAACATGGCAGTAGATAATGCTGTCATCTAGGGCTCTTGCAAATGGATAAGATTCTTGCAAAACTGCTCCTATATAGTGCCCCAGAAATGGGCCAGCTCCTGGATATGTCCCTGCTTTTCAACAAAAGATACCAAGATAACAAAGAAAAATGATAATAGGAGTAAATTAGAAAGTTGCTTAAAACTGCATGCGCTATCTGCATCATGAAAGAAGAAATTTGGGTTTCATATCCCTTTAAATTTCCATTCTCAAAAGTGGGGACATATAAATCACCAATAACACTAGAAGCAATTAGATTATGGAATAAGATAGCAATCGGACTGCGGCTTTGTAGTCCGGAATCTTTGTTAAGACCAATCAGGTTTCTTCTGCCTAGAGATTCGAGAAAACTAGTGGATAAATGGGTGAATAAAGGCCTGTATAGGGTGGCTGACTTTGTATCGGGCCCCAAACTGCTTACGTTTAACCAAATTAGGGACCAAATTGACCCAGAAAAACTACATTGGTTTCTGTACTTACAGATTAACTCGGCAGTAACAGCATATATGAAACACAAACAAGCATACCCACTCACTGAACTGGAGAGAATGGTCAGGGTAGATACTAGGGGGGAAAAACTGATCTCGCGGCTCTATGTTTTAATTCAGAAAGCTAAATATGACACTTAACTGGCTGTGACAGAGAGATGGGAGAGAGAT
Source organism: Bombina bombina (assembly GCF_027579735.1). Classification (NCBI taxonomy): domain Eukaryota; kingdom Metazoa; phylum Chordata; class Amphibia; order Anura; family Bombinatoridae; genus Bombina; species Bombina bombina. Next base: position 544,087,957 of record NC_069505.1, on the reverse strand, counting down.
ACAACAGAGGTGTGGGACACGAGTGAATGGAACGAAATGATGCTGAACTCTTATGGGGGTATGATTAGTGCAGACATGAGAGAAAATTGTATCAAAGTAATGTTCAGATGGTATCTGACACCTGAGAGGACAGCATACTTTATCTTATCACACAATGGACACTGCTATAGGGGCTGCCCAGAAAAAGGTACTTATCGACACATGTGGTGGGATTGCCAAAGGGTACAATCACTATGGGAAAAATTATCAGAATTGATAGGTAACTTGCTGGGAGATAGAGTTATTCTCACAATATCGCAGGCCTTACTACACGAAAGGGTAAAACCTTTCAACACGACAATTAACAAGTTTATTAGAATACTCTGCACATGTTTAAGAATATGCATAGCCCGACATTGGAAAGTTGGGGTACCTACATGGCAGGAAGTGGTAGGGAAGATTACAGACACGTACACCCTGTCAGAACTGGCAGCTTGGTCACAGGGGCAACCAGAGCAGTTTCAGAAGATCTGGTACTACTGGATTTTAGGTCAGGGTAATACTTAAGAAAAGCAGAGGAGGAAGGAGGAATATAGGAGGTCTCCTGGATTACTTGTGATCTAGAACATTAACCAAGGAAATACCCATAGACAAGAAAACAGCGATCTTTCTTTAGGAACAGTTATATCTTAAGGATGATTAGTTTGCTTAGGAAATTGTATGGCACCACCCGGGGGGGGGGGAGTTAAGGTCAGTTATGGTTTTTTCCTTTTTTGTACTAAATGTATGAGACGGATTAGATGCTTTCAAGAATAAAGAAAAGGGGATATGATACTGTGACAACGTCATGATACCTTTAGAAATGGATACTTTGTAGCTCCCTGTATATGACATAGAATTATTCTACAATGACATTTGTACAATCGTGTCCCTACATTTGAATATGTTTTGTTTTGTTTTGTTTTTTCTCACTGTTTGCTTCAATATTATTGTATTCAATAAAAATCATTTCAACCTAAATTTCCATTCTCTGCCACAGTCCAATGCCATCATATTATGTAGTATATACAGTTATATATTGTTACTCCTTTCTGCTGAATACATTTAATTCAATTTTAGGAAAATAAAAATAGAAAATACTTGTGGTTGGTTCTTCTTTTTCTTAAAGGGATACTAAACCCAATTTTATTTCTTTCATGATTTAGATAGAGCAGGCAATTTTAAGCAACGTTCTAATTAATTCCTCTATCAATTTTTCTTAATTCTCTTGGTATCTTTATTTAAAAAACAGGAATTTAAAGCTTAGTAGCCAGCCCATTTAGGTTTAGTACCTGGGTAGCAATTGTTACCAATCAGCAAGCGCTATCCAGGGTGCTTAACCAAAAATGGGCAGGCTCCTAAGCTTTCATTGCTGCTTTTTCAAACAAAGATACCAAGAGAATGAAGAAAATTGATAATAGGAGTACATTAGAAAATTGCTTAAAAGTTCATGCTCTATCTGAATCATGAAAGAAAAAAATTGGATTTAGTATCTTTTTAAATGTACTCGTAGATTTTTTTTATTATTATTTATGAGGGGAAAGAAACAAGGAAATTAATTGGCAAAAAAGTGTATTTTAGAGTTTAGGTTTTCTATCAGACTTTTAAAAGCAAGGAAATTCATAATTTTAAAGGGACATGAAACCCAATTTTTGTCTTGCATGTTTCAGATAGAACATACAATTCTAAACAACTTTTCAATTGACTTCTATTATATAATTTGCTTCATTCTCTTGGTATCCTTTGTTGAAGGGGCAGCAATGCACCACTGGGAGCTAGCTGAACACATTGGTCAGCCAACATTTTTCTTTCTTTCACGATTCATATAGAGCATGTGATTTTAAACAACTTTCTAATTTACTTCTATTATGTTCTTCACTCTCTTTTGTATCATTTGTTGAAAAGCAGGGGCATTTGCATAGGAGACTGCCTATTTCTGGAGCACTATATAGGAGCAGTTTTGCTAGAATGTAATCCATTTGCAAGAGCACTAGATGGCAGCACTATTTCCTGTCCTGTTGTGAACCAGATGCCTACCTAGGTATCTCTTACCATGGGAATGAAGCAAATTTGATAATAGGAGTAAAATGGAAAGTTTTTTTTTAAATAATATTCTCTGTCGGAATCACAAAATATTTTTTGTAGTTTCATATCCCTTTAACTGCCTTTTGCACATGCAAATACAGATTAGCACCTCCATATAAGGAATGTGGTAGGAGGAGCTTAACTAGTGAAAACCATTGCAGCAAACGTGTTAATCTGTTCTAATAAATTTTAGACATTTAGCACCAGATTATAAGTGGAGCGCAAATTAACTCTCCCGCTTGAGCGTTAAAGGGACACTGAACCCAAATTTTTTCTTTTGTGATTCAGATAGAGCAGCAATTTTAAGCAACTTTCAAATTTACTCCTATGATCAAATTTGCTTCATTCTCTTGCTATCTTTATTTGAAAAGCAAGAATGTAAGTTTAGATGCCAGCCCATTTTTGGTGAACAACCTGGGTTGTTCTTGTTGATTGGTGGATAAATTCACCCACCAATAAACAAGTGCTGTCCAGTGTACTGAACCAAAAATTGTCTGGCTCCTTAGCTTAGATGCCTTCTTTTTCAAATAAAGATAGCAAGAGAATGAAGTAAAATTGATAATAGGAGTAAATTAGAGAGTTGCTTAAAATTGCAAGCTCTGTCTGAATCACAAAAGAAAAAAATTGGGTTCAGTGTTCCTTTAACCGTGCTAGGAGTAAGCTTTTTGCACTCATCGGGTTGCACTCGTATTATGAGTTGAAAATTAAAGGGACAGTCAACACTGAAAATAATATTACCTAAACAATTTTATTGCCCATCACTGCTTCACAATTCAGACTCCGTCTTGTGTGACTTATCCTGCAATCCAAAGTGTATTCTGACCGTTTAAAATGGCCGTGAATCTCCTCCCCATCATTTCTTCTCCAATCTTAGGATTTGATCACAGCCAATCAAATCCGTCTCCACGGTAAAATTGATGTGAACGCGGCCGCAAATTGCACATGTGCGTCCGAAGATTGCGCATGCGCTTTTTCTCCATAGCCAATTTCTTTACCTGGAACCTGTTTTTTTTTTTATATTAATTCTAGTTTTATACAGCACTGTGCAGAGCGGGAAGTACTACAATATAATAGCATTGCGCTTTCTAAAACTTTCCCCTGCACTTCCGCTTTCAAGCTGTGAGTATAGCGATATTGCGCATGCGCATTTAACAGCGACCGGCATAGTGACGTCACTCTCAAGATCGTCCACGGACTCAAGACAAACACATTTTTTTTATTTGAATGAAGGAAGAGGGGGAGGAGTTTGGAGGCCATTTGTATTTGAAAAAAGACGACTAACTGTGAAAGGTTTAATCGATAATACATAAGGATGGGTAAACATAGCAGGCTGCATTGAGATTGAAATTATACATTAATTTATAATTGATTCTATGGTTATTAGTGTTGACTGTCCCTTTAACTGTTTTCATTTTCACGGTAACCCGATGACTGAAAAAAATACGAAGTAAGTATATCGCGTGTTCTATTTATTCATATATACATATTTCTACATATATCTGATGTTTTTTGGTACAATATATATCTATACCTACATATACATGATTATATATAGGTATACATATATACAGATATATATGAATATCTATTTATAAATACCTAGAACATATTCCCCTATGTGCATAACATTGGAATGTGAAATATTTACAGTAAATACATAGTTAAAACCTTTATTAAATATGAATATTGCATACATTTGTTTTTCATGTTTTCATCTACATAACTGCAAAGGGCTCCAACGCACTTATATATATGTCTATATATGTGTACAGATGTATTTATGGGTTTATATGTGTATATATGTGTACAGATGTATTTATGGGTTTATATGTCTATATATGTGTACAGATGTATTTATGGGTTTATATGTCTATATATGTGTACAGATGTATTTATGGGTTTATATGTCTATATATGTGTACAGATGTATTTATGGGTTTATATGTCTATATATGTGTACAGATGTATTTATGAGTTTATAAGTCTATATATGTGTACAGATGTATTTATGGGTTTATATGTCTATGTATGTGTACAGATGTATTTATGGGTTTATATGTCTATATATGTGTACATATGTATTTATGGGTTTATATGTCTATATATGTGTACAGATGTATTTATGGGTTTATATGTCTATATATGTGTACAGATGTATTTATGGGTTTATATGTGTATATATGTGTACAGATGTATTTATGGGTTTATATGTCTATATATGTGTACATATGTATTTATGGGTTTATATGTGTACAGATGTATTTATGGGTTTATATGTGTATATATGTGTACAGATGTATTTATGGGTTTATATGTGTATATATGTGTACAGATGTATTTATGGGTTTATATGTCTATATATGTGTACAGATGTATTTATGGGTTTATATGTCTATATATGTGTACAGATGTATTTATGGGTTTATATGTCTATATATGTGTACAGATGTATTTATGGGTTTATATGTCTATATATGTGTACAGATGTATTTATGGGTTTATATGTCTATATATGTGTACAGATGTATTTATGGGTTTATATGTCTATATATGTGTACAGATGTATTTATGGGTTTATATGTCTATATATGTGTACAGATGTATTTAGAGCTGCAACAACTAATCGTCATAATCGATAATAATCGATTATTAAAATAGTTGTCAACGAATCTCATAATCGATTAATCGATTAGTTGGTTTGCAATTAGTTGGTCTGTGCACAACACCAGCTGCTTCACTCCAATGAACTCCTGCATATGGTATTGTGTTTTATGGTTATGTCCTTAGCCTAAAGGACGTCTACAGACGTCTACTTTTCACTTTTTCAGGACAGTATACGTTTACAACTACCCCTGGCTTATGTGCAACCCAGATATAATAGTCATCATTTGGATTGTTTATATTAAATCTGGTGATTTGGAACTATGCTTTTCATGATATAGTGCCAAGCTTGTTGTTTACACCTTGCCCCTAGATTGATGGGAGTTATTTAAATTGATGTGCACTATTATCTGTTTGCACAATTATTAGCGTATTGATTGCTATTGCTGATTATATGTACTGTATAAATAAATGTGTAAGGCTTTGTCCTGTTATTGATATACAGTCCTTAGCGCTTTTGATTTTGTTTTTTATAGTTTTTTTTTATATTTTTAATAAATTGTGATAATATGTACCAGATTCAACCTTTATAAGTATATATTCGTTATTTTTAGAGCGGACTAGATATTTCCCCTAACCTTATAGCTGGTTATTTACCATTGCATATAGATATTCAAGATATTTTTATATTAGAATGAAGTCAAGGGTTACTTTATTGAGAGGCCCCTTGCCAAGGTAGAAAACACTTAGCATTGGTGAAGAGCTAACAAAGATAAATATCCCACTTTGGTGAAATTGGCAAAACCCTACTTATACACCTCAACAGCCTTTTCTCTGCTGCAGGAAATATAGCTGCAAACAGAGAACCAGCCTTAGCCAGAAGCATGTGGACATGTTGAGATTTTTGCATTTCAATGCAAAGTTTCTGAAAGAGGGAATAACAGAATGTTATTAACAGTGATAGTCTAACTCTTTCTAGTTCTACCTCTTTTCAAACAGTTTGTGGTTTTGTTTAATTATAAAACTGTGCTCTGCTGCTTAAAAATTGAAGAAACAGTTGTGTTAATGTAAAGTTTTAGTCTGAAGTTTATATTTGTAACCCTCATTTTGTGGATTTTATTTAAAACATAGAAAACTATTATTGATTCTCTTTTTATCCGATTAGTCGATTAATCGAAAAAATAATCGGCCGATTAATCGATTATGAAAATAATCGTTAGTTGCAGCCCTAGATGTATTTATGGGTTTATATGTCTATATATGTGTACATATGTATTTATGGGTTTATATGTGTATATATGTGTACAGATGTATTTATCGGTTTATATGTGTATATATGTCAGTAAATACATAAACATATACACACACACATATACATCTTTAGAAATGTATATGTATGTATCTAAATGTTAAAGCCCTTTTTCTGCTTTTTTTTTTTTTTACACCTGAGATCTCATATCTTTGAATAAACAGGGAATAAGTGAGAGCGCTACAATAGCTTAAGATATAAATAATACATTTATTAAAACAATTAACTTGAAATAAAATTTAATGTAAAATAGGGACGTCTCCTTTCAGATTTTTAAAGTAAAAGAAACTATGTTAGGTTGTAAAATATATAGCAAGCAGCGTGTTTCAAATCTGCAACAAAAGTAACAACAGTCCCAATTAATATTGGTGTTTAAATATCAACTTTCTATGAAGCTTACCACCATGGGCGCTGCCACCTATATTACAGTGCAAGGGGCAGAATTCAAGTAAATTCTTTTAATAAATGTATTATTTGTATCTTAAGCTATTGTAGTGCTCTCACTTATTCCCTGTGTATTCTAGTACAGTATTTACATAATTTAAAACAATAGAAGGATTGTTTTTTTAGTGAGGAGTTTGATATACTTTTACCTAGCGCACTACTATACTTTTTTAAATCTCATATCTTTGAGCCTTTATAATTTTTGTGTGCAATATTTTTAAAAATAATTATTAGATGGTGTTATTATGAGTGTAAGTGTACTTTGTAATGCATGCAAGTTTTGATTGGGGTCCGGTTTGAGGCTAGTAATTGCCTAAATACCCCTTTTTGCTTTAATATTTTTATGCTCTCCAGAAATGTGACCGCTCCGTTCAGTGGTTAGCTCCGCCCCCTTTAAACTGCCCATTATTTCTTGCCACAGCCCTACAAGGGGGCGAGGCCTCTACAGGAAGGCATACCTAGCTTGATGTCATAAGTCTTCTAGAGTAAGATGAGCTGGTTCACTAGTCAGTGAAAGCTAGAGAGAGACAGGAACTCAGGTTCTGCCCATGCTCAGCATTTCTAAGTGCTCATTTTTCTAGAAAACAAGTAAGTTGTTTGCTGTTTTTTGTAACAAAATATGTTTACATATATACCTGTATGTATTATTTTTTGTTACAGACCCTACCTAGAATGTAAATTATTATCAGCATCATAATAAATTATGATATACCATGACTTTCCTTGCATGATAAAAAAAAAAATAACAACTGAGCACCTACTGTATGGGTGACCCTTAGCTCTGATAGTGATGACCCCTAGTAGTCAGCAAGGAAAAATGAACAATGTACAATCAGAAGTATATCAGAGCGCCAAGTGCGGAGGCGGGGTCCTAATGGAGTCAGTAATAAAGCTTTGCTGAATCAAAAATTCGCTAAATAAAAAATTCACTGAATAAAATTCTTTACAATTTATTCTGAATACAATTTAAAAATCACTGAATTAAATTCTTTACAATTTATTCTGAGAGTGTGAATACAATGTAAATGGTTTTTACATATACATATGAATAGATTACAATTTATGGTCAGAAAATCATGGATCCATGTACTGACAGTTAACAATATATTGACAATATGTTAACAATATATATTAAAACAGGTTAGCAATAAAAGTTCTTTAACAATAAAAGCTAATAAATAAAAACATCGATATCAATGCAATGAGAATGTTATTTCAAACGCTGATAACTGACAGAGGTTGATATCAGTCAAAATCAAAAAGTGTGTTGGCTTCGATAAATATAAAAATTGGCTTCTATCTGTATGTGAAAATACATGATTACTCACAGCGATTACGTATGGAGTGTGCGATAGGATCTGTGTGTATATACTAAAGTACCACAGTGAAAAATAGAAAATTGAAATGCTGCAAATGCGATATCAATACTGCTGCTGATGTATAAGTAAGAACATCTGCGATAAAGGATTCCTAATATTGGCCTTGCACCATGAAACTATCTGTGCTCATGTGTAAACGGTATACACGGTAAGTTAAACCTTAGTGCGTGTACGTGAGTGTTGGCCTGACACAGTGTGCTTGGTGCTGGTGTCTTAGTCTCACCAGAGTATGAATCCGGGGCAAGGTTCTTCTATTTTTATATTTATTATAGAGTTCAAAACCTTTTTTCAGTTACTGTTAGGGTTTTGTGTCATTCAGTATATTTAGATGTTGTGATATTATAAGTGAATGCCAGAATTGTCTTTCTAGACAAAGTTATTCATTTATTTATTTGTTACCGTTCAAAAAGTGACATAGCAGTGTTTTGCACCTCTGTGATAGGGCAAGGTTAAAGGTGTGTAGTAGATTCACTTAATGATTGGCTCTTATTTGGGTGTGTGGGAGAAATAAACCACAGATTGGATAAAAAGCCGTGCATTTGTTCTGATATGTGTTAACATAAACATACTTCTTCGTTTGAAAGTGCAACAATATGTCATATGTGAGTAAAACATACTTCATTGTTTAAAATTGCCACATTATGTCATATGTGAATTAAACATAATACCACGGTACAAATGATACATATTAATACCACCGCCCAACTCACTTAAGATTCACTTAACGATTTGGCTCTTATTTGGGTGTGTGAAAAAAATAAACCACAGATTCAATAAATAGCCGTGCATTTACTCTGACATGTGTTAATATAAACATACTTCTTTGTTTAAAAGTGCAACAATATGTCATATGTGAATTAAACAATATACCACGGTCCAAATGATACATATTAATACCACCACCCAACTCGCTTGAGTTTTGTGAGTTACCATACTGTGATATATTTCTGATTGTTCCATTGATACGAAGATATCATAGCTTTAAGTTTTTGAAAAATTATTAGAAAAATTAGAGGTGAATACAGAAGATCTCCTGTATTAACGCTGAACACATTTAGAAAACTTGTAGCGCTATGTGATACAAATCATTGACTTCTGAATTTATATAGCCGTCTGAAATATAAACATTGACATCTTTTTCTGAGTGGACAGCTCACTTTTGTGGACCGCATAAACTGTTGCACATATCCTGACACCCTCTTCAGTGAAAAATACTTTTACACTGTTTGGATAAGCATCCTTTTTTTCCCTTTTTTTCGTGGATCGTTTTCACACTCACAAGAAACTTCAAGAGTAAATCTAAGACATTGTATCCATTATTATTTTTCAAGGATTTTTTCCTATATTGATTTTTTTCACTATTTATTTTCCCGATTTTTTTCCCATATTGATTTTTTTCCCATATTGATTTTTTTCACATATTTATCTTTTCCAATTATTCACAAATAATTTTTTCACGCAAAGGGTTTTTTTCATAAATTTTTCTTTTTCACTGATTTTTTTCACAAATTTTAGACTTGTCAATACCACACATTTTTTTCACAAATCAAACTATTTCTATGTGTGGTTGATTCATACTCTGGTGAGACTAAGACACCAGCACCAAGCACACTGTGTCAGGCCAACACTCACGTACACGCACTAAGGTTTAACTTACCGTGTATACCGTTTACACATGAGCACAGATAGTTTCATGGTGCAAGGCCAATATTAGGAATCCTTTATCGGAGATGTTCTTACTTATACATCAGCAGCGGTATTGATATCGCATTTGCAGCATTTCAATTTTCTATTTTTCACTGTGGTACTTTAGTATATACACACAGATCCTATCGCACACTCCATACGTAATCGCTGTGAGTAATCACGTATTTTCACATACAGATAGAAGCCAATTTTTATGTTTATCGACGTCAACACACTTTTTAATTTTGACTGATATCAACCTCTGTCAGTTATCAGCGTTTGAAATAACATTCTCATTGCATTGATATCGATGTTTTTATTTATTAGCTTTTATTGTTAAAGAACTTTTATTGCTAACCTGTTTTAATATATATTGTTAACATATTGTCAATATATTGTTAACTGTCAGTACATGGATCCATGATTTTCTGACCATAAATTGTAATCTATTCATATGTATATGTAAAAACCATTTACATTGTATTCACACTCTCAGAATAAATTGTAAAGAATTTTATTCAGTGATTTTTAAATTGTATTCAGAATAAATTGTAAAGAATTTTATTCAGTGAATTTTTTATTTAGCGAATTTTTGATTCAGCGAAGCTTTATTACTGACTCCATTAGGACCCCGCCTCCGCACTTGGCGCTCTGATATACTTCTGATTGTACATTGTTCATTTTTCCTTGCATGATAGTCAAAGTGTTCAAATGGGGTGGGGATATGCACAGAAAGTGTAGAGGTAAAGGTCACTGTCTTGTCCAAAAGGCAGACTCAGTAATATAAAAGGAGTTGACTTGAATCCATCTGGGGAGCATCCCCCCACATACCGTAAAGGGGCATTAAAGGGACACTACACCCAATTTTTTTTCTTTCATGATTCAGATAGAGCATGCAATTTTAAGAAACTTTATCATTTACTCCTATTATCAAATTTTCTTCGTTCTATTGCTTTCTTTGTTTGAAAAAGAAGGCATCTAAGCTAAGGAGCCAGACAATTTTTGGTTCAGAACCATGGACAGCATTTGTTTATTGGTGGTGTCCAATCAGCAAGGACAACCCAGGTTGTGAACCAAAAATGGGCAAGCTGCTAAACTTACATTCTTGCTTTTCAAATAAAGATAGCAAGAGAATGAACAAAATTTGATAATAAGAGTAAATTAGAAAGTTGCTTAAATTGCATGCTCTATCTGAATGATGAAAGAAAAATTTTGGGTTCAGCGTCCCTTTAAAGTCATGTTTAATATACATATAGTTTATATCAGCAATTAAACATTGAATTTTAAAACATCTATATTCAAAATAAATGTTTTACAAGCAGTTATAATGGTTACAGTCTGCCTAGAGCTCTAAGCAATTGCTGTCCAGCCGGTAGATGGTTAGTCAATTTGCAACATGTTGAAAGAAACCTAAGATACAGAACATGCTTTTCATTCTTTCTAGGGAGCATGGGACAAGCATACACCCCTGACGTTAATGCACAGTCACCCCTTCAATGCATGCACACGCTGCCATCAATGTACAGCAAACCCTTCAATGCGTGCACACCCCGCCATCAATGCAGTCAATCCATCAATGCATGCACAACCCTCCATCAATGTACAGTCAACCCTTCAATGCGTGCAAAACTCCACCATCAATGTATAGTCAACCTTTTAATGCATGCACAACCCTCCATCAATGTACATTCAACCCTTCAATGCATGCACAATCCACCATCAATGCACAGTCAACCCTTCAATGCATGCACACCCCGCCATCAATGTACAGTCAACCCTTCAATGCGTGCACACAACCATTAATGCAGTCAACCCTTCAATGAGTGTACACTCTACCATCAATGTACAGTCAACCTTCAATGCATGCACAATCCGCCATCAATGCAGTCACCCCTTCAATGCGTGCACAACCCTCCATCAATGTACAGTCAACCTTTAATGCATGCACACCCCTCCATCAATGCACAGTCAACCCTTCAATGCATGCACACTCCACCATCAATGTACAGTCAACACTTCAATGCATGCACAATCCGCCATCAATGCACAGTCACCCCTTCAATGCATGCACAACCCTCCATCAATGTAGTTAACCCTTCAATGCATGCACACTCCACCATCTATGTACAGTCAACCCTTTAATGCGTGCAAAATCCACCATCAATGTATAGTCAACCCCGCCATAAATGTAGTCAACCATTCAATGCATGCACAACCCTCCATCAATGTACAGTCAACCCTTCAATGTGTGCAGACTCCACCATCAATGTACAGTCAACCCTTTAATGCATGCACAACCCTCCATCAATGTACAGTCAACCCTTCAATGTGTGCACAACCCGCCATAAATGTAGTCAACCATTGAATGTATGCACACCCCTGCCATCAATGCACAGAAAACTCTTTAATGCGTGCACACCATGCCATTAATGCAGTCACCCCTTAAATGTGTACACACCCCACCATCAATGTACAGTCAACCCTTCAATGCATGCACACCCGCCATCAATGCAGTCAACCCTTCAATGCATGCACAACCCTCCATCAATGCAGTCAACCCTTAAATGTGTACACACCCCACCATCAATGTACAGTCAACCCTTCAATGCATGCACACCCGCCATCAATGCACAGTCAACCCTTCAATACATGCACAACCCTCCATCAATGCAGTCAACCCTTCAATGCATGCACACCCCGCCATCAATGCACAGTCAACCCTTCAATGCATGCACACCCCGCCATCAATGTACAGTCAACCCTTCAATGCGTGCACACTCAACCATTAATGCAGTCAACCCTTCAATGAGTGTACACTCTACCATCAATATACAGTCAACTCTTTAATGCATGCACACCCCGCCATAAATGTACACGCAACCCTTCAATGCACGCAAAACCCTCCATCAATGTACAGTGAACCCTTCACTGCGTGCACACTCCACCATCAATATACAGTCAACCCTTCAATGCATGCACAATCCGCTATCAATGCACAGTCACCCCTTCAATGCGTGCACAACCCTCCATCAATATACAGTCAACCTTCAATGCATGCATACCCCACCATCAATGCACAGTCAACCCTTCAATGCATGCACAATCCACCATCAATGTACAGTCAACCCTTCAATGCGTGCACAACCCTCCATCAATATACAGTCAACCTTCAATGCATGCATACCCCACCATCAATGCACAGTCAACCCTTCAATGCATGCACAATCCACCATCAATGTACAGTCAACCCTTCAATGCATGCACAATCCGCCATCAATGTACAGTCACCCCTTCAATGCATGCACAACCCTCCATCAATGTACAGTCAACCGTTCAATGCATGCACACTCCACCATCAATGTAGTTAACCCTTCAATGCGTGCACACTCCACCATCAATGTACGGTCAACCCTTTAATGCGTGCAAACTCCACCATCAACGTATAGTCAACCCCGCCATAAATGTAGTCCTCCATTCAATGCATGCACAACCCTCCATCAATGTACAGCCAACCCTTCAATGTGTGCACACTCCAACATCAATGTACAGTCAACCCTTAAATGCATGCACAACCCTCCATCAATGTACAGTCAACCCTTCAATGTGTGCACAACCCGCCATAAATGTACAGTCAACCATTGAATGTATGCACACCCCTGCCATCAATGCACAGAAAAACCTTTAATGCGTGCACAGCATGCCATCAATGCAGTCACCCCTTTAATGTGTACACACCCCACCATCAATGTACAGTCAACCCTTCAATGCATGCACACCCGCCATCAATGCAGTCAACCCTTCAATGCATGCACACCCCGCCATCAATGCAGTCAACCCTTCAATGCATGCACAACCCTCCATCAATGTACAGTCAACCCTTTAATGCATGCACAATCCGCCATCAATGTACAGCCAACCCTTCAATGCGTGCACACTCCACCATTAATGCAGTCAACCATTCAATGCATGCACAACCCTTCATCAATGTACAGTCAACCCTTCATTGCGTGCACACCCCGCCATCAATGTACAGTCAACCCTTCAATGCATGCACACCCCGCCATCAATGCACAGTCAACCCTTCAATGCATGTACAGTCAACCCTTTAATGCATGCACAATGCACCATCAATGCACAGTCACCCCTTCAATGCGTGCATAACCCTCCATCAATGTACAGTCAACCTTTCAATGCATGAACACTCCACCATCAATGTACAGTCAACCCTTTAATGCATGCACAACCCTCCATCAATGCACAGTCACCCCTTCAATGCATGCACAACCCTCCATCAATGTACAGTCAACCCTTCAATGTGTGCACAACCCGCCATAAATGATGCATAGTCAACCCTTCAATGCGTGCAAACCCTGCCACCAATGTGTCATACCTTCAATGCGTGCACACCCCGCCACCAATGTACAGTCAACCCTTCAATGCATGCACACCCCGCCACCAATGTACAGTCAACCCTTTAATGTGTGCACACCCTGCCATCAATACAGCCAACCCTTCAATGCATACACACCCTGCCATCAATGCAGTCAACCGTGCACACCCTGCCATCAATGCACAGTCAACCCTTCAATGCGTGCACACCCTGTCATCAATGCAGTCAACCCTTCAATGCGTGCACACCCTGCCATCAATGCACAGTCAACCCTTCAATGCATGCACACCCTGCCATCAATGCAGTCAACCCTTCAATGCGTGCACACCCTGCCATCAATGCACAGTCAACCCTTCAATGCCTGCACACCCTGCCATCAATACAGTGTCAACCCTTCAATGCGTGCACACCCTGCCATCAATGCACAGTCAACCCTTCAATGCGTGCACACCCTGCCATCAATGCAGTCAACCCTTCAATGCGTGCACACCCTGCCATCAATGCACAGTCAACCCTTCAATGCGTGCACACCCTGCCATCAATGCACAGTCAACCCTTCAATGCGTGCACACCCCGCCATCAATGTTCAGTCAACCCTTCAATGCGTGCACACCCCACCATCAATGCAGTCAACCCTTCAATGCATGCACAATCCGCCAGCAATGCAGTCAACCATTCAATGTGTGCACACTCTGCCATCAATGTACAGTCAATCCTTAAATGTGTGCACACTTCACCAACAGTGCAGTCAACCATTCATTGCGTGCACACCCCGCCATCAATATACAGTCAACCCTTCAATGCGTACACACCCTGCCATTAATGCAGTCAACCTTTCAATGCATGCACACCCCGCCATCAGAGTCAACTCTTCAATGCATACACACCCCGCCATCAATGTACAGTCAACCCTTCAGTGTATGCACACCCCGCCATCAATGTACAGTCAACCCTTCAATGTATGCCCACCCCCCGCCATCAATTTACAATCAACCCTTCAAAGTATGCACACCCCGCCATCAATGTAGTCAACCTTTCAATGTATGCACAACCCTCCATCAATGTACAATCAACCACTGAATGTATGCACCCCCCCGCCATCAATGCACAGAAAACCCTTTAATGTGTGCACACCATGCCATCAATGCAGTCACCCCTTTAATGTGTACACACCCCACCATCAATGTACAGTCAACCCTTCAATGTATGCACACCCTGCCATCAATGCACAGTCACCCTTCATGCACACCCGCCATCGATGCATAGTCAACCCTTCAATGCGTGCAAACCTGCCACCAATGTGTCATACCTTCAATGCGTGCACACCCCGCCACCAATGTACAGTCAACCCTTCAATGCATGCACACCCCGCCACCAATGTACAGTCAACCCTTCAATGTGTGCACACCCTGCCATCAATACACAGTCAACCCTTCAATGGTGCACACCCTGCCATCAATGCACAGTCAACCCTTTAATGGTGCACATCCTGCCATCAATACACAGTCAACCCTTCAATGTGTGCACAACCCGCCATAAATGTACAATCAACCACTGAATGTTTGCCACCCCCCCCTCCATCAATGCACAGAAAACCCTTTAATGTGTGCACACCATGCCATCAATGCAGTCACCCCTTTAATGTGTACACACCCCACCATCAATGTACAGTCAACCCTTCAATGTATGCACACCCTGCCATCAATGCACAGTCACCCTTCATGCACACCCGCCATCAATGCATAGTCAACCCTTAAATGCGTGCACACCCCGCCACCAATGTACAGTCAACCCTTCAATGCATGCACACCCCGCCACCAATGTACAGTCAACCCTTCAATGTGTGCACACCCTGCCATCAATGCACAGTCAACCCTTTAATGGTGCACATCCTGCCATCAATACACAGTCAAACTTTCAATGGTGCACACCCTGCCATCAATGCACAGTCAACCCTTCAATGGTGCACACCCTGCCATCAATGCACAGTCAACCCTTCAATGGTGCACACCCTGCCATCAATGCACAGTCAACCCTTCAATGGTGCACACCCTGCCATCAATGCACAGTCAACCCTTCAATGGTGCACACCCTGCCATCAATGTACAGGTAATCTTTCAAAGGTGCACACCCTGCCATCAAATCCTTGTCACCCCTGTGTACACATACTGCCATGACTTCAGTCACCCCTAAAGTGTTTCACCATCAATACAGTCACTCCCTTAATGGTTGCTCACCCTACCATGAATGCAGTCATCCTTCAAAGTGTACACAGCCATCAATACAATAAATGCACACCCAGCTTAGACTTAGTGCTTGCATAGTCTACCATCAGTGCACCTACCTAAACGTCAATGCACGCACTCCCTGCCATTAATCTCTATATACACATCCTTCAGTTTATGCACACCAACCCATCAACGCGCACGCCCACAAATTGACTTATTTACACTGAGGTATAACTAGAGGGCTGACACGAATGGCAAGAGGGCAGCACATAACCCTGTACGTATCACAGCGATAAACTCACCGGTCTGCATAAAACAGTGACACCCGGAGGTACTTATACACCGGAAATAGAGCCTGCCAATCACCACGGCAGGGGGCGGGGCCTGCTTACGACTTGACTTTGAACACCGCATGTGTCATGTGTACTTAACACAGTTGCGTCACTGTTCTAGTGCGCGCGTAAGTCACTGTGCTCGTGCCTTGTATATAATAAAAGTGGGCGAGCACAAGAGGGCAATGCCATTAACAAATATGGCGTACGAAGCTAATGAAGTTTGTTGCAGATTGTGTTTCTGTCTGTGTATAAATGGGGGTGGATAATGTTCTCTAAAATGCTGTTTGCTTCCCTATAAAAAAACAACAATAAACTGAGTTTAGTCCCAAACACAATCAGTAATCTGCAAATACTGAGTTTTGTCCCAGGAACAACATAATTGTGTTTTCCATAAAAAAGTTAGAGGGGAGCAGATTTTGGGGGTTCAGGGATCATGTTAATGCCACAGACTTTGCCTTAAGGAAATACTAAACCCATTTTTTTTCTTCTTTAATGATTCAGATAGAGCAGGCAATTTTAAGCATGAACTTTCTAATTTACTCCAATTATCAATTTTTCTTCATTCTCTTGCTATCTTTATTTAAAAAGCAGGAATGTAAAGCTTAGGAGTCGGCCTATTTTTGGTTCAGCACCTGGGTGACGCTTGCTTATTGGTGGCTAAATGTAGCCACCAATAAGCAAGCACTATCCAGGTGCTAAACCAAAAATGGGCCGGCTGCTAAGCTTTACATTCCTGTTTATAGATAAACATTACCATTTACAGATAATGTGATGCGTCTGAGAGCTCAGGACTTTCTAGCTCCTTCCCAATATTAATGGATGAAATGTATCCCAAGCTTCTTCGCTGATATAACTAATGCCACTCTCTGTGGTTCCGGCCTACTAAGCCGGTTCTGGCGGGCTTCTGTGTCTCGATAAGGGTTATCTGTATGCAAGAAACCTTTTCACTGATCTATATAGATCGTTCTTCTCATGAATGAAAACAAGTTCCCACGATGTTCCTTGTAGAAGCGGGTATTTAACCCACCGGAGATTCCTCTTACGTTATAAGGTACGCAGGTTGTGCAAACTCTGTCACAGCGATCAGGTGATCCTCCGTGTCTCCTTGGGATCCTCCGTATCTCTTTGTCTTTTTCTGGGTAATCTTAAATAACAGATCTTATCATCTCCCGGGTGCAGGGGAATTCATGCGTGGTTCTTTGTTAAAAGGGTATATAACCCACAAAGGATAGATTCTCCGTAATAAGTGCAGATGCTGACAGTTAGTACAAACTCTGTCAGGGTGGTCATGGTAGTCAGGTGATCAACGCGTTTCGGCTTAGCGCCTTTTTTAAGATACCCAACTCATAGCAGATAGTCTCTTTTTTCTAGGCTCCTGTGTTAACTCTTTGTATGCCATATTTAATTAGCCACTTTTTATAGTTTTTTTCTTCTATTTGTGTTGTTACAGTGAAAATCCCATGAGGTACGAACTGTTAAGAGTATTAACAAAAATTTAAAATAAAAATACACATAAATTTGAAAAATAAACACATAGATATAGCACTTGATTTGAACTTATGTTCATGGGAAAATAAAACATATGAAAATGGATCACTGATGTAATTTGGAAATCTAAAATCATGTTGATGGGAAAAATTCAGCTGCATTTCACCGATTCCATCTGTTTAATATGAATTAGAAATAAAAATAATATGAATTAAAAATAAAAGTAAAAATATAAACACAAAAAATGGAAATGTAAATAGACTATAGATGATACAAGATACAGTATCTATTTATTACTGTTCTTTGTCATCAAGTTGGATGACATGTTTCCTATTTTTTGTTGTTGATTTGTTACTCTATATTGACAGGTTACTTATGGATTATCTGTTCAGTCTTGGATATATTATAGAATATGATTAAAGGGACACTCAATCAAAATTAAACTTTCGTTATTCTGATTGAGCATGCCATTTTAAACAACTTTCCAATTTACTTCCATTAACAAAATGTGAACAGTCTTTTTATATTTAAACTTTTTGAGTCACCAGCTCCTACTGAGCATGTGCAAGAATAAGTGTGTATGCATTTGTGAATGGCTGATGGCTGTCACATGGTACGTGTATGCATTTGTTATTGGCTGATGGCTGTCACATGGTACAGGGGGAGTGGAAAAAGACATAACTTTTAAAATTGTCAGAAAAAAAATCTACTACTCATGTGAAGTTCAGACTAAGTGCTATTGCATTGTCTCGTTATCTTGCATTTGTTGATTATGCAAATCTACTGTGTTGACTGGTCCTTTAAGGTCTAATTCAGAGTTTTGAACAAGTATATAAGTTCTGCTTCTGTTGTTAATAAAAACTTGTCCATATTACCTCCCCTATGGTTTTTGTGAATCTTTTTAATACCCCAGTATCTCAATGCTGAAGTATCTTTGTGGTGGTATTCATTAAAATGTCTATATAGGACTGTGTTATTCATTCCATGTTCAATACTGTTTAGGTGTTCTCTGATTCTTGTTTTAAATGTTCTACTTGTTTGTCCTACGTACTGTAATTTGCATTTACATTGAACAAGGTAAATCACATTTTCATGAGAGCATCTAATGGTGTCTCTAATTTTAAAGGACTTGCCTGTGTTATTAGATGTTGTTTCTTTTCTTTTAGAGCTGAATTTACATAATTTATAATCTATACAAGGGAAGAAGCCTTCAAGTCTGTTTCCTTTTTAAATCTTGTTCATGCATATTGAGGTTATCTTTACTTTTAAATTCGCTTGGTGCTAGCATGTTTTTCACATTTTTTGCTTTTTTGTAAATAATTTCTGTCTTTTTCTTATTCTTTGTCCCAGTATAGGATCTTTCTTTACAAGATGCCAGTGTTTTTGAATAATTTTCTTTATATTGTGTAGTTAGTTACAAGTGGAATTTTCAAATACCCTTCATTTTCTATATATTTCTTTTTTCTTTTTTGTTGTAACAGATCAGTTCTTTCAAGACATTTGACCAGTAATCTAGTATCCTCAATCTCCTCTACATCATATCCCCTTTTGTATAATTTATTAGCCAATGTTTTTGATTGAATGTCATAATCTTCAATATTTGTACAGTTTCGTCTCATCCTAAGAAATTGTCCCTTGGATATATTATTTTTCCATTTTTGTGGTGACAACTTTTTTTTATGTATGTAATTATTTGAATCTACTTGTTTGAAGTGGGTTTTGGTATTTATATCGTTATTTTGTATATTTATTTGTATGTCCAAAAAACTTATGTTAGTGGTACTTAGTCCATGGGTGAAGTTTAGACCCAAATTATTTTTGTTCAAATATTCCAAAAATATATTTAGCATCTCAATGTCTCCCTTCCAGATAATGAAAATATTGTCTATGAATCTTTTGTAGAGCACAAGATTCACACCCCACATCGATTGTTCTATGACGTTTTTTTCAAAATAGCCCCTAAATAAATTGGTGTAGATGGGTGAAAATCTTGTGCCCATAGTTGTTCCTTTAATTTGTAGATATAATTTTTTATTAAATAGGAAGGAGTTATTTGTTAGTATAAATTTTATACAGTTCAGAATGAAACTTTTTTGTGTATTGCACATTGTTGCATCTTTTCCTAGGTAGAATTAAATTGCCTTTAAGCCCAACATATGGCTAATGTTTGTATATAACAAGCTTACGTCACAGGTTACCGTGCAGTAGCCGTCTTTCCACTCTATATTATTCAAACAATTTAGGAATTGTGTTGTATCTTTCAGAAATGATGGTAAATCTATCACATATTGTTGTAAGTAGTGGTCTACATATTGAGATAGATTGGAGGTCAAAGGTTTGATACCTGATATGATCGGTCTGCCTGGGGGATGTGAAAGGTTCTTGTGAATCTTTGGAAGGAAATAAAATGTTGGAATTTTAGGGTCTTCTATTTTTAGGAATTTATATTCTGATTCGTTCAATAATCCTAGTCCTTTAGCTTCATCTAGTATCTTAAATAATTCAAACTGTTGTTTATGTGTTGGATTGTTCTTCAATATCGTATAGGTTGTCTTGTCATCTAATAATCTGTAAAATTCGTATAAATAGCATTCTGTATCCATTATTACAATATCAGCGCCCTTGTCAGCCTGTTTAATGGTTATACTTCCATCTGTTTTTAAGTTTTTCAAAATTTAATTTTCCTCTTTGGTTAAATTCCAATTTATATTCCCTGATGTATCACTTTTTTCCAAATCTTCTTTTACTAATTTTTCAAAAGTAGTTAAAAAAAGGGCCCTTTTCTTGTATGGGGAAAAAGTGGATTTGGGTCTGAATTCTGAGTGAATAAATTTGTTATTTTTACTAGTATTTTGTTCCAGTGGTTTTTTTTATAAAGTATTTCTTGAGAGTTAGTCTTCTAATGAATTGATTTATGTTCACTAGGGTTTCAAATTCATTCATTCTACATGATGGGGCTAATGTTAGTCCTTTACTAAGATTTTTTTTTTTTTGTCACTTAGTGATTTTTTTACTAATATTAAAGATCCCTTTGTAAGTAGTTTCTTTTATTTCCTCTATCTATGTGTATTTTTGTTTTTAAAAAACAATTCTAATACTCTTAACAGTTTGTACCTCATGGGATTTTCACGATAACAACACAAATAGAAGAAAAAACAATGTATCAAAGGTGGATAATTAAATATGGCATACCAAAGGGTTAACACAGGAGCCTATAAAAAGAGACTATCTGCTATGAGTCAGGTATTTTAAAAAAGGCGCTAAGCCAAAACGCGTTGATCACCTGACTACCCTGACCACCCTAACAGAGTTTGTACTATCTGTCAGCATCTGCAGTTATTACGGAGAATCTATCCTTTGTGGGTTATATACCCTTTTTACAAAGAACCACGCATGAATCCCCCTGCACCCAGGAGAAGATAAGATCTGTTATTTAAGATTACCCAGAAATATTCAAGGAGATATGGAGGATCACAATCTGCCAACACTTGCACATTGCAATACCTGCCAGCACTCGTACCTTATTACGGAGGAGGAATCTCCGGTGGGTTAAATACCCGCTTCTACAAAGAACATCGTGGGAACTTGTTTTCATTCATGAGAAGGATGATCTACATAGATCAGTGAAAAGGTTTCTTGCATACAGATAACCCTTATCGAGACACAGAAGCCCGCCAGAACCGGCTTAATAGGCCGGAACCACAGAGAGTGGCATAAGTTATATCAGCGAAGAAGCTGGGGATATATTTAATCCATTAACATTTGGAAGGAGCTAGAAAGTTGTCAGAGCTCTCAGACGCATCACATTATCTGTAAACGGTAAGACTGTTTTTTCCCCTTATACCATTAGCCACATTATGAGCTGTTAAACATCTTTGGAACTCTTTTTTTGGAAATCGCCCTACACGGTAAGACCGTTCGAGATATTTTATAACCACAAAGTTTAAGCATCCAGGATTGAATATCCTAT
This sequence comes from Bombina bombina, assembly GCF_027579735.1. Lineage (NCBI taxonomy): Eukaryota > Metazoa > Chordata > Amphibia > Anura > Bombinatoridae > Bombina > Bombina bombina. Next base: position 544,066,024 of record NC_069505.1, on the reverse strand, counting down.
TTCAAACTGTTACATTGACTCCCTCTTTCTTAACGCAACATTTCACTTTTGCTACATCAAGAGGATATTATACGAATATTATACATAAATATATTGTGTTTTTAGAGACTTTATTTGTAACATTTTGAGAAAACCTCACTTATTGTATTAATTTATATCCTATGTTAGACATATTTTATATAACATTCATAGCCATATACTGACACCGGTATCCTGTTTTATTGTTTTTAAATATACTGCATCAGAACTATTGTTTATATAATAAATCTATATTTTTGGAAACCTAATTTAATTCTTTAAACATTTTTTAGCGCTGCCCATATTTTTTTTCATTTTTTTCTTCCAAACACATTATATTACATTATGAAAGTGCCCCTATGGTTCTTGCACCCAGACCTGTCTGGGGTTAACTGCCTGTGACTCTGGTGACAGCATAGCTTCTTGTGAGTGCCACTGAGCACCCAGGGCTGAGCATGTTGCAGGGTCATGGGATGTGTACCCGGTCCGGTCTAGGAGTGCAGTCCCCTTCCGTGTTTTGTATATTACTGGGGTGATTACATAAGCCTGTGCATCCTTCCCTTGTTCCTAGTTTGTTTGGATTTGAGAGCTTGCATTGTGTGGCTGTTTTAGGATCCCAGGTTTTGGAAAGGACCTTAACGTGGTACCTGGGCTTGTCCCATTTGGCCAGATGCGGTAACTAACCTTTCCATTTTTACTTTTAAATCTTAGCTGTGAGCTTGCTAGTGAGTGCAGGGTTTTCTCTGTGTGTTGTATTAATTTGTTTTGTAATTTCCCCTATGGTTCTTGCACCCAGACCTGTCTGGGGTTAACTGCCTGTGACTCTGGTGACAGCACAGCTTCTTGTGAGTGCCACTGAGCACCCAGGGCTGAGCATGTTGCAGGGTCATGGGATGTGTACCCGGTCCAGTATATGAGTGTAGTCCCCTTCCGTGTTTTGTATATTACTGGGGTGATTACATAAGCCTGTGCACCCTTCCCTTGTTCCCAGTTTGTTTGGATTTGAGAGCTTGCACTGTGTGGCTGTTTTAGGGTCCCAGGTTTTGGAAAGGACCTTGACGTGGTACCTTGGCTTGTCCCATTTGGCCAGATGCGGTAACTAACCTTTCCATTTTTGCTTTTAAATCTTAGCTGTGAGCTTGCTAGTGAGTGCAGGGTTTTCTCTGTGTGTTGTATTAATCTGTTTTGTAATTTCCCCTATGGTTCTTGCACCTAGACCTGTCTGGGGTTAACTGCCTGTGACTCTGGTGACAGCACAGCTTCTTGTGAGTGCCACTGAGCACCAAGGGCTTAGCATGTTGCAGGGTCATGGGATGTGTCCCTGGTCCGGTCTAGGAGTGCAGTCCCCTTCCGTGTTTTGTATATATATATATATATATATATATATATATATATATATATATATATATATATATATATATATATATATACAGTTGTGTAAGTTTACATACCCTGGCAGAATTTATGATTTCTTGGCCATTTTTCAGAGAATATGAATGATAACACAAAAACTTTTCTTTCACTCATGGTTAGTGTTTGGCTGAAGCCATTTATTATCAATCAACTGTGTATACTCTTTTTAAATCATAATGACAACAGAAACTACCCAAATGACCCTGACCAAAAGTTTAGATACCCTGGTGATTTTGGCCTGATAACATGCACACAAGTTGACACAAAGGGCTTTGAATGGCTATTAAAGGTAACCATCCTCACCTGTGATCTCTGTCTGTATAAAAGGTCAATGAGTTTCTGGACTCCTGGCAGACCCTTTGCATCTTTCATCCAGTGCTGCACTGACGATTCTGGATTCTGAGTCATGGGGAAAGCAAAAGAATTGTCAAAGGATCTGCGGGAAAAGGTAGTTGAACTGTATAAAACAGGAAAGGGATATAAAAAGATATCCAAGGAATTGAGGATGCAAATCAGCAGTGTTCAAAATCTAATAAAGAAGTGGAAAATGAGGGGTTCTGTTGAAACCAAACCACGGTCGGGTAGACCAACTAAAATTTCAGCCACAACTGCCAGGAAAATTGTTCGGGATGCAAAGACATACCCACAAATAACTTCAGGTGAAATACAGGACATGTGGTGTGGCTGTTTCAAGATGCACTTGAAGAAAGATGGGCTGCACGTGCACAGCTAGGATATTTATTCAGACATGTAATTGTATACAGATGTCAGTAAAAAGTTCACAAAACAGGAAGGTCACATACGACCATAAAGTACATAAAACTACATAAAAAACGTATCAGAAATGAATAAAAACAACAGCCATTTACAGCATGAGCCTGATCCACAGCTGCCGCAGAACATAAACCACATGCAGCTGATCAGCTATTTCACTGTCTGAAGAAGTAGTTAATAGCGCTACGAAACGCGTCAGGATCCCCCCCTGCCATTAAGTATTCATTACTTGCTTGCTAAATAGCGAAATCAGCTGCACGTGGTTTATCTTCTGCAGCAGCTGTGGATTAGGCTCGTGTTTTTAGCAAGGCTATGTAAATGGCTGTTGTTTTTATTCATTTCTGATAGTTTTTTTATGTGGTTTTATATACTTCATGGTCATATGTGACCTTCCTGCTTTTGTGAACTTTTTACTGACATTTGTATACAATTACATGTCTGAATAAATATCCTAGCTGTGCACGTGCAGGTACTCACATGCAGTTTGAGTGTGTCCAAGAGAGCAGTTTGATCCAGGCAGGAGATTTCCCGGAGGAGGAGTATCTACTACTATAGCACAAGTGCCTTTAACATACCTCATACGTTTGAGGTGGAACCATGTGAGTTGTGCTGCATATCTTTATTTGAAGTCACTTAGTCTGTCCTGTCGTTTATTGCACTGGGTGCACCCCCCGTGTGCTTGTCTTTTCTCTATTCTATATATATTTACATACACGAACATACACATGTATGCTTATAAACACACATATTCATACATGTATACACACATGAACACACATATACAGACAAATATTCATACATGCATACACACATATACATACAGTATATACACACACACTTAGTACATGCATACACACACATATACATATATACATACATATACATGCATACACACATACACATATATACACACACACTTTAGTACATGCATACACACACATATACATATATACACACATACATATACACACACACATTTTAGACAGAAGTACTTGTATTATTTGTACAAAGAGGGTTTGTGTGTGTGAGAGAGAGAGAGTGTGTGTGTGTGTTTTTGAGAAAGTGAGTGTATGTGAGTGTAAGAGACATAGTGTATGTGTGCATGCATGTGTGTGTGAGAAAAAGAGAGTGTGTGAGAGAAAGAGTAGAGTGTGTGTCTATATGTGTGTGTGTATATGAGAGTGTCTATGTGTTTGTGTATATTAGCCCTAGTGAAGCACTAGAAATTACCAGCCCTAGTTAGACAAGCTATTTGTCATTAATCATTTTATTATTACAACAGTCTGTCCCTTTAAGTCATATATTCAATTTACTGCAAAATTGTTTTAACCCACTGTGTACAGGGAAAGGTCAATTAAGGAATTTAGCTGGGCGCCACAACTCAGGAAAGGTTGCAAATACTAATATATCTCTGTCACCTTTGGAAGACAGCATTGCAAATAATTATAATAAATAATATACACACACACATTTTAGACAGAAGTACTTGTATTATTTGTACAAAGAGGGTTTGTGTGTGTGAGAGAGAGAGAGTGTGTGTGTGTGTTTTTGAGAAAGTGAGTGTATGTGAGTGTAAGAGACATAGTGTATGTGTGCATGCATGTGTGTGTGAGAAAAAGAGAGTGTGTGAGAGAAAGAGTAGAGTGTGTGTCTATATGTGTGTGTGTATATGAGAGTGTCTATGTGTTTGTGTATATTAGCCCTAGTGAAGCACTAGAAATTACCAGCCCTAGTTAGACAAGCTATTTGTCATTAATCATTTTATTATTACAACAGTCTGTCCCTTTAAGTCATATATTCAATTTACTGCAAAATTGTTTTAACCCACTGTGTACAGGGAAAGGTCAATTAAGGAATTTAGCTGGGCGCCACAACTCAGGAAAGGTTGCAAATACTAATATATCTCTGTCACCTTTGGAAGACAGCATTGCAAATAATTATAATAAATAATAATTCACAAATAAAAGCTGCTAATCACTTATTTTGTGAAGACATTAAACTATAGTGACATTTTATCCAAAATAATTACTAACCTAAAAGGTTCTAAATAAAGGTAGAGGAACAGCACCCGTTAGAGACATGTCACTCATAATCCTGGCTAAGAAGAGAAGTGCCGCGCTGCGCTGCTTCCCAAATTTTCAGCCTCATGTGAGTCACGTGACGAACATGTCACATCCAGGCTCAGAAGAGGAGCCTTAGATAACCTGTATGAGACTTCTGCACATCCGCACTATCTGCTCTTAAAGTCCATGCGCTGCAGCACTCACTGTAGCGGTTGGAATTTAAGAGAGAGGGCATAGGTAGCGTAGCCGCCGGCCAGTGTTCTGTTGAGAACTCCAATTCGTCAAAAACTCCAATCTGACGTCACTTCCGGTGACTCTTTTATTTTAATATCTGTTTTGCCTCTGTCTGGGGGCCACCGCAGACCCTTTAGCATACACCCCAAGTAAACCTTGGGGAATGAGGTTTACAAGGGGGGCTTTGCAGAGGCAAAATAGATAGTGAAGATAGGCGATTACAGGGCCTATCTGATTGGTTGTGAATCCTGTCACTCACAGGACACGGAACAATCAGATGTATGGAAATACCGGAAGTGACGTCCGATTGGAGTTTTCGACATATTGGAGTTCTCGACAGGACACCGGCAAATATTACAGAGAACCGGAAATTAAATATACATTTAATTGCCTAGGCCTGTTACAGTTTACATGATACTGCACCTAGGTGCATGATCCCCACCCCTACACCTGCCTGAGCTTGTGCCTGCCCTGTACAGCGAGAGTTACCCAGTAACAAGTCATCCTCTCCATCGGCATCCTAGACTCTCCTCCTGTCTGTTTTTTCCACAGCAGTGGGAGAAATCAAGGGCCCAGTCGAACCTGCTGGGCCCCCCGTGACCTTTGCAACCCTGGAAGTTACGCCCCTGCCACCAGGGGAATAGAAGGACTCACAAGCATTCTTATAGAATCTCACCAGCCCAGAGACATTTAGATAATTGTCCCCTAAGTCTAAATTTCAAATGAGAAGTAGATTTTTTGTTCTGACAAATTTCAGAGTTCGTTCAATTTCCCTTCCCCTTGCATCATCTGACAGCCACCAGCCAATCACTTGAATTCTTATGCATGCTCAGTAGGAGATGGTGCCTCAGAAAGTGTTCATATAAGAAGATTGTGCACACTAGGAAAATGAAAGTGAATGGGAAAATTGGTAAAAATAAAACAAAATTGTGTGTTCTATTTAAATCATGAAAGTTTAATTTTGACTTTCTTTAAACAAGCAGTGGTGCTGGTCACAGGTGAAGGCCCTATTGCGATGAGGAGGTAGAAAAACACCATAGTATTATGCACAAATATGGTGGTGTGCCCCCTACTGTTATGGTACATGTAAGAATTGTAGCGGGACAGAAGGAGTCAGACATGATGCACCCTCTCTTATTTCCAGGGATCTCTTTAAAGGGACACTGAACCCAATTTTTTTTCTTTTGTGATTCAGATAGAGCATGCGATTTTAAGCAACTTTCTAATGTATTCCTATTATCACATTTTCTTCATTCTCTTGGAATCTTTATTTGAAAAGCAAGAATGTAAGTTTAGATGCCGGACCATTTTTGGTGTTGTTCTTGCTGATTGGTGGATAAATTCATCCACCAATAAACAAGCGCTGTCCAGGGTACTCAACCAAAAATTGTCTGGCTCCTTAGCTTAGATTCCTTCTTTTTCAAATAAAGATAGCAAGGGAACAAAGAAAAAATAATAATAGGAGTAAATTAGAAAGTTGTTTAAAACTGCATGCTCTATCTGAATAACGAAACAATTTTTTTTTGGGGTTCAGTGCCCCTTTAATTTACTCAAACTCCCAGCCTTTCTTATTTATCTGCCATTAGAAAAAAAAAAAACTTCCTTACTTTTTACAACATGAAATATCTTCATTTTAAATGTAATATTGTATTATTGTTCTCTTATTTAGTTTTTATTTCCTTCATGTTTTTGATGTTTCATGTTTAATGTCTTTAATCCCACTGTGCCTTAGATGAGAAATAGAATTCACAGATTTGCAGAAAGTTGTTGAATGAGAATGTGTGAAACTATTAAAGGGATATGAAACCCATTTTTTTATTAAAGGGACACTGAACCCAATTTTTTTCAGATAGAGCATGCAATTTTAAGCAACTTTCTAATTTACTCCTACTATCAATTTTTCTTCGTTCTCTTGCTATCTTTTTTTTAAAAAGAAGGCATCTAAGCTAAGGAGCCAGACAATTTCTGGTTTAGAACCATGGACAGCACTTGTTTTATTGGTGCTGTCCAATCAGCAAGGACAACCCAGGATGTTCACCAAAAATGGTCCGGTATCTAAAATTACATTCTTGCTTTTCAAATAAAGATGCCAAGAGAATGAAGAAAATTTGATAATAGGAGTAAATTGGAAAGTTGCTTAAAATTTATTGCTCTATCTGAATCATGAAAGAAAAAAAATTGGGTTGTGTCCCTTTAAGATAAAGAATATAATTTTAAACAACTTTCCAATTTACTTCTATTATCTAATTTGCTTTACTGGAAGCTAGTTAACGCACTAGTTGAGCCAATACCATGAAGCATATGCATGCAGCCACCAATCAGCAACTCCTGAGCCTACCTAGGTATCCTTTTCAACAAAGGATACCAAGAGAACAAAACAAATTAGATAATAGAAGTAAATTGGAAAGTTACTTAAAATTACATGCTCTATCTAAATCATGAAATAAAAATGTTAGGTGTCATGTCCCTTTAAGACTGTGTGAATAAAGATAATGTGTATGAAGAATTTTGATGTATTAAATTGTAAAATAGTGTTTTTTTCAGTAACTACTGTATAATTTGTCAATTCTCCCTTATTTTCTTTAAAGGACCACTCAATGCAGTAAAATTGCATAATTAACAAGTGCATAATAAAAAGACAATACAATAACACCTACTCTGAATTTCTAATAAGCAGTAGATTTTTTTCTGAAAAATTTATTTTTTCTCTCATTTTCCGGCCCCCTGTATCATGTGACAGCCATCAGCCAATCACAGACTAGTATGCGTATACCCTGTGAGCTTGTGCACATGCTCAGTAAGATCTTGTTCCCCAGAAAGTGTGAATATAAAAAATTTGATGATGGAAGTAAATTGGAAAGTATCTTAAAACTGTTGCTCTTTCTCAATCATAAAATATTATTTTGACTTCATTGTCCCTTTAAAAAAGTTGCCAACCCTATCTGAAGGGCTTTGCCCAAATTTATCTGTGATCCCTGATTCCCTGTAGTTACCCCCTAATTTTAATCCTTTCTCTGCTGAGCTATTTCACATTTATTTAACACTGCTGCACTCCCTGAATTTAAAGGTGTACTAAGAAAATACTAGTCTAATGCATTAAAGCATTTTCATATTGCACAATTGATTAAATATATTGATGTGTTTCCCCATGTAAAGAACGTTAAACACATAGATAAAGTCATCTACAGACTGACAATGCACTACTGGTCTAATAGTTGAACATGACTGCTGATACTGTATTTGTATAACAGACAATCATCATCCATGTTCAGCTTGGGGCTGGCAGTGCATTTCTGTTTCAGAGCTGACTTTAAATATGTGTTTAACCCTTTAAACACTGGCAAATATTAGTGCAATAAGAAAATCATCTATAGCAGTGATGGTCAGCTTCCTAACACATGGGAGGCATTGATCAAAATGTAATATGCCTTAAAGGGACATGAAACACAAATTAATAGAAGTGCATGGGTGACATTTTTGATTTGGCCAAATCTTTTTTTCCAAATAATCAAAATACTTTGTGTTTCGAACATTTGGTGCCCAGTGCTATTCAGTATTTGTCTAGTTTAAAACAAAATGAATACCGACGATTTGTGGATCATTTACATTCGTTTTCGTTAAACATAAATGTTCCAAAGCTACAGGTGAAAAAGTTAATCTGTAGTTTTATACAAACTTTAGTGCAGGCTCTGGGAAGTGTCAGCGATAAGCCGCCTATTAACGCGACCGGGGCTCTGTTAAGATGAGGATCAGATTAGTGCGTCTCTCCAGCTCACTTAGAGGGACATCCCAGTGCTTTTTTACTAATTATTTAATATTAATATTGCTTTAAAACATGAAACTTTTCAATATAGTGTATTCTAAAATATTGTTTCTTTCTTAAGGTATTTCGTTTTTTTTAAACTTTTTTTCTACTGCCTTTTTTTCCCCATTTACCTTAGCCAATGCTCTGGATCGTATTGATATACGACCATGAATGCGCATTGTGAACGAGCGCCATTAGCAAGCATTGACTGAGCATGCGCAGTGCATTTGTGATATCATTACAAAACCGCACAACTCCGTTCCCCTTTGTAGTTTGCCAGCTCGCTGCTTCATATCGGGAACTGCGAGCGGCTTAATTTCTATATAGCGTTTTGGAAGTTCCCAAACAAGGATATCTGAAAATTAATTTTATATTTAGTCATGAATATTTTTATTTATTAAAACGGTATTAATGCAAACAATCACATGTCTAAATACACACGCAGCACACAAAAAAAAATAAAAAATACACGGCTGATGAAAATTCTGAAGATCTGAAACTGATCAACAAACACTCTCCAGAACTCTATAGTAATCGAGTGATAACCGGACACCAAGGCATCAGTGAAAGGATAATTGAAATCTGAAAAATAAAATATAGGTATATAATTGTGAAATTACCCATTTACTAACGGCTTGGTGTCTGGTTATCACTCGATTACTATAGCGCGCCGCTCTTTTGATGAAGATCAGACACCTCCCTACCACTTACTGCTAAAAAATAGCAAATGAGGATGAGCTTGTGTGCACTCTGGCTCTCAGTGACTAATTTACATACTAAAAATGATTGGACAACGTCAGCAGCCTACACAAGACTGAAAACAAGTTTTTTTTATGACGGGCGTTTTTTAAACTTGTTGTGAGGACTTCCAAAATGCATTTTGTGTGAGTGGAAACAATATATTAAAGGGACACTGTAAGCAAAAACTAACTAAGCTTGTAAAGATTTAACTACCCTTATTAAGCATTTTCTCAATATAATCTCATAATGAGATCTTTACCGTATTGCCGTTATCATTCATCAAACTTTTATTGCTTTCCAAACCCACTCCATAGGTATACTTTTGTCCTTTCCAGTCTGGGCTGACAACTACGGTTGGAATATGGCGCTTCAATTAAGCTATGCGCTTGAGCAATATTGTGCAACATCACTGAAAACGTCACTCCTTGAAACACTGGCTGGACTGCTCTACGTTTTTCAGTTATGTGAGTGTAAATTCGGCAGCAACCATAAGAAATGAGCATGCGCAATTTGGAGGATTTTGATGCGCATGCCAAGTAGGGCCGATTCCTCATGTAATGATATGCAAGAGGACGAAATCGGATAGGTTATTGCTTGCTAACAGGTAATGCCCATATTAGAGGCAAGGCTTTTGTGACGTCATCGTGGATAAATAAAAATTAAAAATCAAACGTTAGGCACTATGGTTTTAGAAAAATATAAGGTTAGTAAGTTTAACTTTATGTTTATCTTCCATTTTATGGTGTTTGTTGGGGTTAAAAAACGTAAAAGTTAGTAATCCTTTAAGTATCGCTAATTTGTTTGATATATATCTCTTTAAAAACAAATGTGTGAGTTCTTTGCAATAAATAAATAACATTTTTGAGCTGGAATATCCCTTTAAAGTAAGTATTTTAACTAGTTAAAGGGAAACAAATGAATACTGACAAAGTCGTCCTTATTCCTTTATGTTTCTTTAAACTTCATGCTGCATTCATTCGGATATTCGTTTCATGAAAATGAGATGTATATACGTTTTTCATTAACAATTGTGCATTCATAATGAAACAAATGCACATTTACAAATTAATTATTTTCTTTTGCGATTCAGATAGAGCATACTATTTTAAGAAAAATTCCAATTTACTTATAGGATCAAATTTACTTTGTTTTCTTGTTATCTTTTGTTGACACTCAGGTAGGTAAACTCAGGAGTGTGGTCATATACTATATGGCAGCAGTTTTGGAAGAATGTTATACATTTGCAAGAGAACTAGATGACAGCAGTGTTTTCTGTCATGTAGTAATTAAGAGATGTGCACTCTACCTGGGTATGCTTTTCAACAAAGAATACCATGAAAACAAAGCAAATTTGGTAAAACAGTAAATTGAAAACTTTTTAAAAATTCTATAATTTTTATGAATCATGAAATAAAATTTTGGGTTTCATATATTTCCTAAAAATGTCCAGTGATAGTATGTGATTTACACATCAATGGTTTGTTTGTTATTTTGGTTCAGCAAATCATGCACTTTCCAAAGAAGAAAATACAGAAACATAATTATTTTGTACATTCTTTTATCAAACACTTTGTGATTTCATATTCAACATCAATTCTCTTTCCCAAAACACCAACATGTAGACTGATGTATATGTATGTATTGGGTACTTGTAAAGCGCGGCTAATCACCCGTAAGGGTCTCAAGGCGCTGCTCATTTTATCGACCTCGGAAGGATGAAAGGCTGAGTGGACCTCGCCGGGGATCGAACCTGAAAACCTTGGGCTGCTACAGAGCTCAGCCACAGTGCCTTAGCATGCTGAGCTATAAGTCCAACTAGTGAGATACAAAGATATGGGGGAGAGAAAGTCACCATGGTTCTTTGAAAGATTGAAGAGGAGTCTGTATGAGGAAAAGGGGGGGGGATAAAAATAGACTGGTGTGGGAAAGGTAATGTAACTGAGAGGAATACAGGTACACATTATTGTAACTTAGGGCCATCAGGTGAGGAATAAGAAGATGCTTGTGTGTGTAGATGAGGATATGGACTAGGGCAGGCTCTCCAAATGTTTTGGAACTACATTTCCCATGATGCTAAGACATTCTTTAGGCTGTCTGAGCATCATGGGAAATGTAGTTCCAAAACATCAGGAGAGCCAAGGTTGCTGACCCCTGGGCTAGGGTGAGGAAAATAGGGAAAGATTGATGTGAGGGTCTGCTGACCTTTAGAAAATATAATTTCTCTGATTTGAAGAATGATGGCATGGTTTATGTCACAACTGATGCCATTGATGATTGATTATTTAGAAAATATAATTGATCTGTAGGATGATGTGATGGGTTATGCCACTAGTGATGACATATATGATGTCATAGGTGATGTCATTCAAAGCATCCAGGGGCAGGGGCAGTTTAAAGGGATACTAAACCCAATTTTTTTATTTAATGATTCAGATAGAGCATGTAATTTTAAGCAACTTTCTATTTTACTCCTATTATCAAATTTTCTTCGTTCTCTTGGTATCTTTATTTTAAAAAGCTAAAATGTAACCTTAGAAACCCGCCCACTTTTGCTACAGCACCTGGGTAGCGCTTGCTGATTTGGTTTCTTAATGTAGCCATCCAATCAGCAAGCACTACCCAGGTGCTAAACCAAAAATGGGCTGGCTCCTAAGCTTACTTTTTAGCTTTTTTTAAATAAAGATACCAAGAAAATAAAGACAAAATGATAATAGGAGTAAACTAGAAAGTTGCTTAAAATTGCTGCTCTATCTGAATCATGAACATTTATTTTTTACTTGAATTTCCTTGCTTTTTAATGTTTGATTTAGAAGCTAAATTCTAGGCATTAATGTAGGTTATTTTGCAATTAATATATATAGAGAAAAAAGAGAAAGAGAATATTTGCACGTTAACAGCTTTATTTGGTGTCTATTTGATCCCACCTAAATATGTTAAAATCTCCCTTTCCTCCTGTTCCTACGCTTCTTCTTCTGCTGTCCCTCCTTCCGCTTCAGATGAACTCTTTGATGTCTGCGAAGATAGTCTTTGCTAATAAAACATTTGTCACATTTTGAACACGAAAATGGCTTTTCACCTGTATGAATCTTTTGATGTACTGCAACATATGATTTGGTAGTAAAACATTTCCCACACTCAGAACATGAAAATGGTTTCTCTCCTGTATGCTTTTTCTTATGCTTTCGAAGATCTGAAAGCCAAAAAAACCATTTCCCACATTCGGAACATGATATGGTTTTCTCAGTTGTATGAATTTTGTAATGTCTGGTGAGTTGTGATTTTAGGAGAAACTGTTTCCCACATTCTGAACAAGAAAAGGGTTTGCTTCCTGTATGTATATTCTGATGTCTAGTCAGGTGTGAACGCTGGATGAAAGATTTTCCGCATTCTGAACATGAAAACGATTTCTCTCCTGTATGAATTTTCTGATGCCTAAGCAAATCGGAACGTCGAAGAAATTCTTTTTCACATTCAAAACACGAAAATTGTTTCTCTCCTGAATGAATTTTCTTATGTCTAATAAGGTACGATCGCCACAAAAATGATTTCCCACAATCAGAACATGAAAATGTTTTCTTAACCTTATACCTTTTCTGATGAATAATAAGATGTGATTTCTGGATAAAGCATTTGCCACATTCAGAGCACGAGAAAGGTTTTTTCCCTGTATGTAATTTTATATGTCTGCTAAGGTGTGCTATCTGAAGAAAGCATTTCCCACATTCAGAACATGAATACGGTTTCTCTCCTGTATGAATTTTCTTATGTTCAAGCAGGTGTGATTGCTGGCTAAAATATTTCCCACATTCTGAACATAAAAACGGTTTAACTCCCGTATGAATTTTCTTATGTTTAAAAACATAGGCTTTGCGTGTAAAACGTTTACCACATTCTGAACATGAAAAACATTTCTCTCCTGTATGACCTTCCTGATGTGAAATTAAACTAGATCGACGCATATAGCATTTCCCACATTCATCACATGTATATCGTTTATTCTTTGTCTGCTTTAGCTGAAGGTTAACCACTTGCGTTTTCTTAGGAACAAAATTGTAGCCGTCGGAGCAATTATTGTCTTTTTTTCTTGTGTTAATGTTTTGATTGTATTCATTGTAGTCTGTCTTGTTTACACAATAGTTATGGTCATGTTGTAGTATATTGTAATTTTCTATATTACATCTTTTAACTTTATTATAGTGTTTTCCAGTAATATGCCAGCTCATAGGTCCATCTGTTGGAAAAAAATAGAATAAGATTAAAGGCATTCAATGACAGGTTAAAATATTCTCCAAAACAAAATTAAGAATGATGGACAGGAGTAACCCTGCCTCTTTTAATGTAGGTATACTCAGAAGTTTTCAGCATCAAAATAATACAGTAGTACCATATAGTATAGTATGCAGTAGTACCATATAGTATAGTATGCAGTAGTACCATATAGTATAGTATGCAGTAGTACCATATAGTATCGTATACAGTAGTACCGTATAGTATAGTATATAGTAGTACCATATAGTATAGTATATAGTAGTACCATATAGTATAGTATATAGTAGTACTCTAGTACTAGTGCTCCACTCCACCACATGCGGCTTCTCATAAACTAAGAAGAATACTCCCAATTTGAAATGCACTATAATAAGTGCACTATAGGCAGACTGGGTGAATCAGAGCTCCCCAGCTAGCTCCCTCTGATAAGCACAGCTTGCTTAATAATAGAGAAAAAAATCCACTAGTATCAAATGGGTATATTAAATAAAAAAAACACGGATCTGCCTGAATAAGTAGTACCATATAGTAATAGTATATAGTAGTACCAAATAATATAGTATACAGTAGTACCATATAGTATATTATACAGTAGTACCATGTTGTATAGTATATAGTAGTACCATATAGTATATTATACAGTAGTACCATATATTATATTATAAAGTAGTACCATATAGTAAAGTATACAGTAGTACCATATAGTATAGTATATAGTAGTACCATATAGTATACAGTAGTACCATATAGTATAGTATATAGTAGTACCATATAGTATAGTATACAGTAGTACCATATATTATAGTATACAGTAGTACCATATATTATAGTATACAGTAGTACCATAAAGTATAGTATACAGTAGTACCATAAAGTATAGTATATAGTAGTACCATATAGTATAGTATACAGTAGTACCATATATTATAGTATACAGTAGTACCATAAAGTATAGTATACAGTAGTACCATATAGTATACAGTAGTACCATATAGTATAGTATATAGTAGTACCATATAGTAGTATACAGTAGTACCATATAGTACTAGGAAACACGTTGCAGTATTTTATTATTGTTTGTAAAGTTTTAATAAACTAATTCCCTGTGTCTTAGAGGTTTTTTTTCCCACTGAATCACATTGGTTTGGTGATTTTATATAATGTTATATAATATTTGATACTAGTAGATTTTTTCTCTATTCCTGAGCAAGCTGTGCTTACCGGAGGGAGTTAGCTGGGGGGCTCTGATTCACTCAGTCTGCCTTTATTGCATTTACTATATTGTGAGTATCGTTCCTCGTGTATGAGAAGCTGTGTGTGGTGGAGCAGTGAAATACTAAACCATAGGAGCACCTTCTCTTTTTTATTCTTTTGCAGTATCCTGGATTTACATTTGATCCTTGATGTGGTTTTAACCATTAGATGGAAGCCTGAACTGGCGCCTTTATTATGTGAACTTCTTTACAGTGGGACACATTTTTTATAGTCTCACTGTGATCTGTTTACCTGCCAGTCCATGAATATAATCGAAGCAAAGTATTACTTATTGTATAATCATTGCTTTCTTTTAGTATAAATTTATAATGAAAAGCGATCTGATTTCAAAGCATTCCAGTGTCCTCCCTTTTACTTTGCTAATAGGTATATTTGATGTTCATCCCTGGTACAAACAATGACATTGGTGGCAAGTCGTGGTCACAGTAAAAGCGATCATAAAATCTGTAATGGCTTTTTAAAAAAAGCATTTGTGCAATAGAATTATATTGTAAAAATTATTCAAATCAAATTTGAAATGCACTATTGTTTGTTTAAATTTGACATTTATATCCCTTTGCTAACAAACAAGTTGCAGCACTTTACATTTTAATTCATTGAATTAAATTATAATCAGGGTTGGACTGTGAAATCAAACCAGCCCTGGAAATTTTTTAAGCCCGGCCCAGCCTTCACAACTCTATGGCGGCAGTGTGCGCAACGTCATATTCATAGTACTCAAAAATTGAGAGCATGCTGAAGTAGGCTCAGGAAAGTGCACATTAAATATGATGCAAAGACTGTTGCCATATAATGCTGTAGATACATGCACGCTCATGAGACTACCTTAGTATTATATCAAGAGGAAGGTTCATTTGATAATAGAAACATTTTTTTATTTTTTTTTAATTGTACTATCTTAATCTTGAAAGTTTTATTGTGACTTCCATGTTAATATAAGGTCTTTTGGAGGACCTTGATCTTGAATTCTATTATTAGGCACTTTAAGACATAATACAGGTAGCCCTCAGTTTACGCCGGGGTTAGGTTCCAGAAGGAATGGTTGTAAATCAAAACCGTTGTAAATTGAAACCCAGTTTATAATGTAAGTCAATGGGAAGTGAGGGAGTTAGGTTCCAGGCCCCTCTCAAAATTGTCATAAGTAACACCTAATACATTATTTTTAAAGCTTTGAAATGAAGACTTTAAATGCTAAACAGCATTATAAACCTAATAAAATAATCACACAACACAGAATATATAATTAAACTAAGTTAAATGAACAAAAACATTTGCTAAACAGCATTATAAACCTAATAAAATAATCACACAACACAGAATATATAATTAAACTAAGTTAAATGAACAAAAACATTTGCTAAACACCATTATAAACCTAATAAAATAATCACACAACACAGACTTTACTTGCATTTTTCTGCAATCAGTTCTTTCTATGCATTCCAATCTGGACTGATTTATAGACAGGAAGATCTTGTTCCTTTGAAATCTGCTCGATTACTCAGGTCTGGTTAAACTGATTAATTTCAGCTTGCTTGGCGGACAGCTCCACCTACTGGCTATTTTAATAAATGCACTGCTTCTCAATGCTTTTCAATAGCAGTCACATGACTGGAAAAAAAGGTTGTTATTCTGAAAGGCAGTTTCATTCATTAAAATTTTTAAAGACGGTTCATTTGAAAAATAATTGCTGTTTAGTTATGGCAAACTTCGTGCCGTTTCTCCGCCCGCATCTCATTCTGTATTTAGTTGATCAATGACGAATCCGGCTTCATCCAATTGTTGAGTGCCCCACGAGCTCAACACAAAAGGGGGCACGCAACGATTGGAGGAAGCTGGATTAGTCATCGATTAACTAAATACAGAATGAGATGAGGGCGGAGGAACGGTGCGATGTTTGCCATAACTAAATGGTAATTATTTTACAAATTAACCATCTTTAACCCTTTGAGTGCTAATGACGGCTCTGAGCCGTCACAGAGTTTCCCACTCTGGTGCTAATGACGGCTCAGAGCCGTCACTAGCACTCTCTTACCTTGAGGGAGATCTGGGGGGTGCCAACCGGTCCTACCCCGGGGATCATGCCTGTAGAGTTACAGGCATCGCCGGGGCATCACGTTTTGCACGGTGACGTCACGCGCAATGAAGTGATGATGTCACCGCGCAACTTTATTAACAATTTGTCAATACAAAGTATAGGGAAAGGGGCCATGCTGCTTAGAAGCCTGTATCTCAGGCATCTAAGCAGCTACAGACCACCAAGACCCACCATTGCAAAGGTAATCGTCTAACCTTTCCAATGTTGTAAACCTTGGGGATCTGGAAAAAAAAAAAAAGTTAACATTTTTTTTTCACAAAATAAAAAAATAAATTAAATCAGCTTAGCACCCAGGTGGGAAAGTGCTTAGCACTCAAAGGGTTAAAAATGTTAATAAATGAAAGTGCCCCTGTTTTTAAGATTCATTTTATATACCATGTCTTAAAGTGCCTAAGTTTACAATCACTTTAATTAATTTAGCCTCCAAAACAAGCTACGAAATCTTCCCAATAATAGATTCCAGGTTATGGCCAAAAGGAACTAAATTTTATGTGTAGGACGATTGTAGATTGATTACAGATTAAAGGGACATAAAACACAGAATTATTCTTTCATAATTCAGACAGAGGATGCAATTTTTAACAAGTTCCTAATTTACTTATATGATCAAATTTTCTTTATTCTCTTGGTATCTTTTGTTGAAAGGCATGCATATAAACATACACGTGTCTGGATCACTATATGGCAGCAGTTTTGCAATAATGTTATCCATTTGCTGCCACTAGATAGCAGCACTATTTCCTACCATTTAGTGCTACAGACACCTACATAAGTATCTTTTCAACAATGAATATCATGAAAACAAAGAAAATTTGATAACAGAAGTAAACTTTTTTTTAAAATTGAATGCTCTGTCTGAATCACAAAAGAAAATGATTGGGTTTCATATCCCTTTAAAGGGACAGTATACTATAAAATTGTATTCCCCTTAATGTGTTTCCAATTACTTTTTTACCAGCTGCAGAGTATAAAATGTATGAGATTTGCTTTTTTAAGGATTATTTGTGTATATGACTTTTGTGTTTTGAAGTCACAACCTAATAAAATGGGTTGAGCTTGTAGGTATAATCAGATCTCATTACTTTATCACAAGGGGCTCCATGTATGAAGCAGCGAAAGCTGCTCCGGAGCCTTTGCGGGGCAGGTTCGCATATGCGAGCCTGCTTCCCGCAATGTAAGAAGCAGCGGTCATTAGACCGCTGCTTCCTACACCCTACGCCACCTCTTAGGTGGCGAAGCAAAATCACAGAGAGCACGCTCGCTCTCGGTGATTGACAGCCCCTTCAGTCGCGTGATTGGTCGCGCGATTGAAGGGGCGGGCATTACACACTCCGATGAGTGTGTAATGATACATACGGGCAAGCGGATCAACAGATCCGCTGCCCGTGTGTAGCGGAGGCGGGCGGACAGCTTTGCGAGTTAAGAAGCTGTCCGCCCGCCGTTTAGTACATGGCGCCCATTGTGTACATACCTGCTTCTTTATCTTATATCTGTAGGTATAATCAGATCTCATTACTGTATCACATTGTGTACATATACATGTGTCTTTATCTTATATCTGTAGGTATAATCATATCTCATTACATTATCACATTGTGTACATATACATGTGTCTTTATTTTATATCTGTAGGTATAATCTGATCTCATTACTTTATCACACTGTGTACATATACATGTGTCTTTATCTTATATCTGTAGGTATAATCAGATCTCATTACATTATCACATTGTGTACATATACATGTGTCTTTATCTTATATCTGTAGGTATAATCAGATCTCATTACATTATCACATTGTGTACATATACATGTGTCTTTATCTTATATCTGTAGGTATAATCTGATCTCATTACTTTATCACACTGTGTACATATACATGTGTCTTTATCTTATATCTGTAGGTATAATCAGATCTCATTACTTTATCACATTGTGTACATATACATGTATCTTTATCTTATATCTGTAGGTATAATCAGATCTCATTACTTCATCACATTGTGTAAATATACATGTGTCTTTATCTTATATCTGTAGGTATAATCAGATCTCATTACTGTATCACATTGTGTACATATACATGTGTCTGTATCTTATATCTGTAGGTATAATCAGATCTCATTACTGTATCACATTGTGTACATATACATGTGTCTTTATCTTATATCTGTAGGTATAATCAGATCTCATTACTTCATCACATTGTGTAAATATACATGTGTCTTTATCTTATATCTGTAGGTATAATCAGATCTCATTACTGTATCACATTGTGTACATATACATGTGTCTTTATCTTATATCTGTAGGTATAATCAGATCTCATTACTTTATCACATTGTGTACATATACATATGTCTTTATCTTATATCTGTAGGTATAATCAGATCTCATTACTGTATCACATTGTGTACATATACATGTGTATTTATCTTATATCTGTAGGTATAATCAGATATCATTACTGTATCACATTGTGTACATATACATGTGTCTGTATCTTATATTTGTAGGTATAATCAGATCTCATTACTTTATCACACTGTGTACATATACATGCTTCTTTATCTTATATCTGTAGGTATAATCAGATCTCATTACTTTATCACATTGTGTACATATACATGTGTCTTTATCTTATATCTGTAGGTATAATCAGATCTCATTACTGTATCACATTGTGTACATATACATGTGTCTGTATCTTATATTTGTAGGTATAATCAGATCTCATTACTTTATCACACTGTGTACATATACATGCTTCTTTATCTTATATCTGTAGGTATAATCAGATCTCATTACTTTATCACATTGTGTACATATTCATGTGTCTTTATCTTATATTTGTAGGTATAATCAGATCTCATTACTTTATCACACTGTGTACATATACATGCTTCTTTATCTTATATCTGTAGGTATAATCAGATCTCATTACTTTATCACATTGTGTACATATACATGTGTCTTTATCTTATATCTATAGGTATAATCAGATCTCATTACTGTATCACATTGTGTACATATACATGTGTCTTTATCTTATATCTATAGGTATAATCAGATCTCATTACTGTATCACATTGTGTACATATACATGTGTCTTTATCTTATATCTGTAGGTATAATCAGATCTCATTACTTTATCACATTGTGTACATATACATGTGTCTTTATCTTATATCTATAGGTATAATCAGATCTCATTACTGTATCACATTGTGTACATATACATGTGTCTTTATCTTATATCTATAGGTATAATCAGATCTCATTACTGTATCACATTGTGTACATATACATGTGTCTTTATCTTATATCTGTAGGTATAATCAGATCTCATTACTTTATCACATTGTGTACATAAACATGTGTCTATATCTTATATCTGTAGGTATAATCAGATCTCATTACTGTATCACATTGTGTACATATACATGTGTCTGTATCTTATATCTGTAGGTATAATCAGATCTCATTACTGTATCAGATTGTGTACATATACATGTCTTTATCTTACATATGTAGGTATAATCAGATCTCATTACTTTATCACATTGTGTACATATACATGTGTCTTTATCTTATATCTGTAGGTATAATCAGATCTCATTACTTTATCACATTGTGTACATATACATGCTTATTTATCTTATATCTGTAGGTATAATCAGATTTCATTACTTTATCACATTTTGTACATATACATGTGTCTATATCTTATATCTGTAGGTATGATCAGATCTCATTACTTTATCACATTGTGTACATATACATGTGTCTTTATCTTATATCTGTAGGTATAATCAGATCTCATTACTTTATCACACTGTGTACATATACATGTGTCTTTATCTTATATCTGTAGGTATAATCAGATCTCATTACTTAATCACATTGTGTACATATACATGTGTCTTTATCATATATCTGTAGGTATAATCTGATCTCATTACTTCATCACATTGTGTAAATATACATTCGTCTTTATCTTATATCTGTAGGTATAATCTGATCTCATTACTTTATCACATTTTGTACATATACATGCTTCTTTATCTTATAACTGTAGGTATAATCAGATCTCATTACTTTATCACACTGTGTTCATATACATGTGTCTTTATCTTATATCTGTAGGTATAATCTGATCTCATTACTTTATCACATTGTGTACATATACATGTGTCTTTATCTTATATCTGTAGGTATAATCTGATCTCATTACTTTATCACATTGTGTACATATACATGTGTCTATATCTTATATCTGTAGGTATAATCTGATCTCATTACTTTATCACATTGTGTACATATACATGTGTCTTTATCTTATATCTGTAGGTATAATCAGATCTCATTACTTTATCACATTGTGTACACATACCTGCTTCTTTATCTTATATATCTCCATAAACCAATCACCAATACTTGGACAGAACAATGGAAAATTAACATTGTATTACCTTATCTCTTCTATAACCCACTGGGAGTGTAATTTCATCTACTGGCTGTGTTAACACAGCTTGGCCTCAAGACCAAAAACTTTCAGGATGGATGGGGATACCACAGGCTAAATAAACAATTTCAAATGTCAATATAAGGGTAATGGGAATACTTGTAAGCAATTTAATAAAATCCAGCAGGTAAAGTGGGTCATTGGGAACAAATTAAAGGGGAGAAAATGTTTGAGTAAACTGTCCCTTTAAATTTGAAGTCATCAAGCTGTATGAGCCGAAATAAACAAAAAATGCACAGGGCTTGGCAAAAAGGTGTAAATTTTCCATGATGCATTACTCATATATTGGTATTTTTACAAAATCAACTTTCATGATTCAAATAGGGCATGTAATTTTAAACAACTTTCCAATTTACTTTTATCACCAATTTTGCTTTGTTCTCTTGGTATTCTTATTTGAAAGCTAAACCTAGGTAGGCTCATAACCAAATTTCTTAGACCTTGAAGGCCACCTCTAATCTGAATGCGTTTTGACAGTTTTTCACCACTAGAGGGCGTTAGTTCATGTGTTTCATATAGATAACATTGAGCACACGCACGTGAAGCTACCTAGGAGTCAGCACTGATTGGCTAAAATGCAAGTCTGTCAAAAGAACTGAAATAAGGGGGCAGTTTGTAGAGGCTTGGATACAAGGTAATTACAAAGGTAAATTGTGTATTATATTAATATAACTGTGTTGGTTATGCAAAACTGGGGAATGGGTAATAAAGGCATTATCTATCTTTTTAAACAATAACAATTCTGGTGTTGAGTGTCCCTTTAAAACAAAGAATTCAAATTAAGAAATACTTATTTTTCCATTACTCACCTTTGGTATTTAACAGAATGTCCTCCTGATTGATATAAGGTTCTATTCCTAGCTCAATGTTTGAGACAATTGCAGGTTTCATTTGAACATATCCTGTACAGAGATATTTTAGTGGTTATTCCATTGTATTTGTTGCTAAACAGTAAGATAACTGTGTTGTAGAATGAAAGCATTTAATTCACTTGGCTATCTCTCTAACACCTTATTTTGCTTAGAGTAAACACAATCAACTGTATGAGGTCTTCAAAAGTCAACAAATCCTGGATACATTTAGCGGACAGTAAAGGTAAAATTAAATATTCACAAATCAGAAAGAGTATGCAGTTTTAGACAGCTTCACAGTTTACCGCAGTTATTAAAACTCCATTCTCCTGGTATCCTTTATTGAAGGGTAAACCAAGAAAGGTTCATAGGAGTTCAGGATTCAGCATTTATCTGCTGCCAAAGGCATGTGCACACTCCTGAGTTTCTATAAACCTGCCTAGGTTTACTCTTTAAAGAGACAGTTTAGTCTAAATTAAACTTTCATGATTCAGATAGCATTTTTAAACAGCTTTCCAATTCGCTTTTACCATAAAATTTTCTTTGTTCTTTTGGTATATTTAGTTGAAAGCTAAACCTAGGTAGGCTCATATGCTAATTTCTAAACCCTTGAAGGTCGCCGCCTCTTATCTCAATGCATTTTACAGTTTTTCACATTTAGATAGTGCTAGTTCATGTGTGACATATAGATAACATTATGCTCAGGCCCCTGGAGTTATTTATGAGTTTACTGATTGGCTAAAATGCAAGGCTGTCAAAAGAACTGAGATATGGGGGCAGTCTGCAGAGGCTTAGATACAAGGTAATTACAGAGGTAAAAAGTATATTAATATAACAGTGTTGGTTGTGCAAAACTGGGGAATGGGTAATAAAAGGGATTATCTATCTTTTTAAGCAATAACATTTTTGGTGTTTACTATCCCTTTAAGATATATACATAGAACTATTTCACATGCATGATATACATTTTTTTTTGTTTAATGCCCCTTTAAAAAGGAAAACGGAATTGATTTTTGGAGGTCACTCCTTTAGCCTCAAAACAGGAATCAAGTATAACTATGATCCCTGCAGAGACCGGTGATCTGAGATGGATAGTTTCTATAAAGAAGAAAATAAAAAAGTCACAGTGAAGGACTATGGGAGTTGTAGTCTGAGAGACAATGGATATGCATTTTCTAACTGCAGTTTTTTTTTATGTCACTTTAATACGTTAGTCCCTGGTACCAGGCTACACCTTAGTAATAAAATTGCTGCTCTATCTGAATCATGAAAGTTTAAGTACCTTTCTAATTTACTCCTATTATCAATTTTTCTTCATTCTCTTGGTATCTTTATTTGAATGTAAGCTTAGGAGCCGGCCCATTTTTGGTTCAGCACCTGGGTATAGCTGGCTGATTGGTGGCATTTAGACACCAAATCAGAAAGTCCTACCCAGGATCTGAACCAAAAATGGGTTCGGATCCTAAGCTTACATTCCTGCTTTTTCAAATAAAGATACCAAGAGAACAAAGACAAATTGATAATAGGAGTACATTTGAAAATTGCTGCTCTATCTGAATCATGAAAGTTTAATTTTGACCAGATTATCCCTTTAATTCTTTAAAAAAAATAAGATTACATGAATACTTATATTTAAAGGGACATGAAACCCAAAATTTTTCTTTCATGATTTAGATAGAGAATACAATTTTAAACAACTTTCCAATTTATTTCTATTATTTAATTTGCTTCCTTCTCTTGTTATCCTTTGCTGAAAGGTTTATCTAGGCAAGTTCATGAGCAGCAGAGAAACTAGGTTCTAGCTGTTGATTGGAGTGCATTGCTGCTCCTTCAACAAGTGATACCAAGAGAATGAAACAGATTAGATAATAGAAGTAAATTAGAAAGTTGTTTAAAATGGTATTCTCTATCTGAATCATGAAAGAACATTTTTGGGTTTCATGTCCCTTTAACACTGTACAAACCATTCCCTATTTAGTAATATAAGTAACAAAAAATTCGTACCTAGAGACCTGAGGGTCTGATAATTGTCTATCATCACATTCTTATACATTTTTCTTTGCTCTTCATTTAAACAGCTCCACTCCTCCTTGGAGAAGTAAATTGCCACTTCATTAAACTCCATTTGTTCCTGATTTGTTTTTGTTTTGCTTAAAAAAAATATATAAAAATAAAATGAATGAATCAGCTTTGATTAATCTAAACAAGTTTAATTTGCACAGACAATCAAGATTTCCATATTACGTGAAAACATATTAACAAACCTAAACTACCATTTTAATCAATCACAGTTCCCATACAAAGTGGGTTTTTTAAATTCAAATCCATTCCAACTTATTAGAAAACTTCACATTATTAATAAATGTGCCAAGAAACATTCCCTTTACCAGAGATGGTGAACTTTGTCACGTGAGATGTTTCAGAACTACATTTCCCATGATGCTTAACTGGACTTCAGTGTCTAAGCATCATGGGAAATGTAGTTCGGAAACATCTACAGTGACAAGGCTTGCCATTAAAGCCCTATACCTTAAACATCAGTATTCAAATTAATAAGAAAACACTTTTCTAGCAGCTTTTCAATGTTTTTTTAAATTCATCATATTAGTCCTGTTGAAGACACCTTTTGGCCTGTTTTGTATATTAAAAGGGACAGTAAAGTCAAACTTAACCCCTTAAATAGTTAATAGCTAAATAGTTTCTAAATTTTGTCCTGAGTTTAGAAATACCCAATGTTTACATGTTATTTGCTTTTTTTTGCAAGTTATAGGGCAAAAAATACAAGTAGCACTTTGCTATTTCCAAACTTTAACAAAATAAAAAATTAGGGATAGTTATGTGGTTCCACTGATATCTGTCAGGAATCCCTGAATAACCCTTCACATGTATATATTTTTTTAAGTAGACAACCCAAAGTATTGATCTAGGCCCATTTTGGTATATTTAATGCCACCATTTCACCGCCAAATGCGATCAAATAAAAAAAAAATTGTTCCCTTTTTCACAAACTTTAGGGTTCTCACTGAAATGATTTACAAATAGCTTGTGCAATTATGGCACAAATGGTTGTAAATGCTTCTCTGGGATCCCCTTTGTTCAGAAATAGCAGACCTATATGGCTTTGGCATTGCTTTTTGGTAATTAGAAGGCCGCTAAATGTCGCTGCGCACCACATGTGTATTATGCCCAGCAGTGACAGAGTTAATTAGGGAGCTTGTAGAGAGCTTGTAGGGTTAATTTTAGCTTTAGTGTAGTGTAGTAGACAACCCCAAGTATTGAGCTAGGCCCATTTTGGTATATTTCATGCCACCATTTCACCGCCAAATGCGATGAAATAAAAAAAAAGTTAAATTTTTCACAATTTTAGGTTTCTCACTGAAATTATTTACAAACAGCTTGTGCAATTATGGCACAAATGGTTGTAAATGCTTCTCTGGGATCCCCATTGTTCAGAAATAACAGACATATATGGCTTTGGCGTTGCTTTTTGGTAATTAGAAAGCTGCTAAATGCTGCTGCGCACCACACGTGTATTATGCCCAGCAGTTAAAGGGACAGTAAAGTTAAAAATAAACTTTCATGATTCTGATAGGGTATGCAATTTTAAACAACTTTCCAATTTACTTTTATCATCAAATTTGCTTTGTTCCCTTGGTGGTATTTTTGAAAAGCTAAACCTAGCTAGGCTCAAACTGATTTCTAAACCTTTGAAAACCGCCTCTTAGCTCAGAGCATTTTGAAAGTTTTTCACAGTTAGACAGTGTTAGTTCATGTGTGCCATATAGATATGATATAGACTGATATGGTGTAGACTGTCCCTTTAAGAGGTTAATTAGGTAGCTTGCAGGGCTAATTTTAGCTTTAGTGTAGAGATCAGCCTCCCACCTGACACATCCCACCCCCTGATCCCTCCCTGACTCCTCTCAAACAGCTCTCTTCCCTCCCCCACCTCACAATTGTCACCGTCATCTTAAGTACTGGCAGAAAGTCTGCCAGTACTAAAACAAAAGCCTTTTTTTTTCTAGCCATTCTGCAGTGTTGGATTCCTTATTATCCCCCAACCTCCCTGATCCCCCCCCCCCAAGCAGCTCTCTAACCCTCCCCCCTCTACCTAGTTGCCGTCATCTTGGGTACTGGCAGCTGTCTGCCAGTACCCAGTTTATTAAAAAAATACCCTTATTTATAAATAAATAAATAAATTAAAAGCAAATTTCTGTAGTGTAGCTGCCCCCCTCATATCCTTACCCCGTCCCAGATCCCTTTCCAAATATGTATTTGCCCCCCCTCTCCCTCTATCACTTAGACTTTTCTGTAGTGTAGCGGTCCCTGTCCCACCCGCTCCCGCCCACCTGCGCGCGCTCTTGTGCACCCGCCCTCCGCTCTCAGCACCTGGAAGGAAGTGGACCAGCGATAGGCCGCCCACCCACCTCAGCTCCCACCACCAATGATCAACACCATCGCTGGCCGATGCAGAGAGGGCCACAGAGTGGCTCTCTCTGCATCGGTGGGGTAAAAAGGGTATTGCAGTGATGCCTGAATAACGAGGCATCACTGTAATACCCTGGAAGCGACTGAAAGCGCTTCCAGAGCTTCAAAACCCAGAAGATGTGTCAGGCACGTCCTTGGTCTGTAAGGGGTTAAACGTTCTTGATTCAGATAGAGCATGCAGTTTTAAACCATTTTTAAAGTTACTTCTATTAAATAATTGTATCTGTTCTCTTGGTATCCTTTGTTGAAAGGCATATCTAGCTAGGCTAAGGAGCAGTATTGTACTACTAGGCTCTAGCTGCTGATTGGTGGCTGCGCATATATGCCTTTTGCCATTTAGATAGTTCCCAGTAGTGCATTTCTGTTCCTTCATCAAAGGATATCAAGAGAATGAAGTAATTTTGATAACAAAAGTAAATTAGAATGTTAAAGTGCTCTGCGGCTTCACAAGCGGTACTTCTTCTATGTACTTAACCACTTTACAGGGGTTAAATACACAGGGCTTTGCCCCTGTTTGCCTGTCTTCTCCTCTGGCCGGTAGCAATCCACTGCCCCCATTTACCATTGCGCATGAGTGCTCATGTACAACCCCGCCCCTTGCCTGCGTACATCCAATCACGTGTGGGCAGGAGACAGAACAGCTTGATAAATCGAGCCTAAACGGGTGCAGGTCACTAGTGATTCAATTACATTTTCTAACAAAGTAGCAGCCACAGCGGTATCACAAGAGTTTTATTTGTTGTCTGAGGTTAACTAGATTTTGCTGCTATATATTTTTCTGATTCAAAGAACTGGAACTCAAACTGATTGGAATGGGGACTCAAATTCAGCCATTTACCTTAAACTGTCCTTGGTGATCAGTCTATTCACTTCCTATCTCACTGTATTTCCCATGGCTTTCTGGGATGGGTGGGTTATTGAATTTGTATGGTAGGGTGGGAACCTGGCAGGATTGAGACGTGGCTGAGTGAGTCATGGGCAAGACTGGATATGGGGCAGTCCCTTAAAACTAGGACACCAAGAATCTGCAGGTAGGAATTGGGCCAGACCAATCAGTGACAATCACCCAGAATCCGGGGCAGTCGGCAGTTTTGCCCATGGGATTTTGCTCCGCTTGTTAATAAAGTTAATTAGAACAGGGGTCAGTAACCTTGGCACCCCAGATGTTTTTGGACTATATTTCCTATGATATTCAGCCAGCCTAAAGAGTGTCTGAGCATCATGGGAAATGAAGTTCCAAAACATATTTGATGCTAAGGTTGGTGACCACAGACATAGAAAACACCCAGGTGCAGAAAAAAGCAGTGATACTAAGGGCCAAGTTCCCAAATGCTGAATTACTTAAAAGTGATGCTTAATATCGGTAAAAAGTTGTCTAAAAAAGGAAATCTCTATGTGAAAAAAGAAAGATATTTTACCTCAAAATTTCTTCAGCTCACCAGAGTAAGGGTTTTGTTAGTAGTTATCCTTCAGATATTCTTTTTAGTGTCATCTGCATGATAAAAAAACAAAAACAGCCAATCAGCATCATGGGTGCTGTGTCACACTTTGCTTTATTAATTGTGCACATTTGTGTTTCCTAAATGACTATGCAATTACATATATGTTACAATTGTGTAACACTGAGAAAATATTGTTTCCCTGATTAACAGCTCTGTTTTGCTATACAAGTTATCTAAACCTGCTAAATATACAACCTTAAAGAAACAGGAAACACAACATTGTACTATATCTATACACTTACTGATACTGTCACCTTGCTATGTTACTATGTATCTATATCACCTCTCAGGAGCAGCTGTGCACACTGTGTATATACAGAGATACATACATATCTATACACTTACTGATACTGTCACCTTGTTATGTTACTATGTATCTATATCACCTCTCAGACAGGAGCAGCAGTGCACACTGTGTATATACAGAGATACATACATATCTATACACTTACTGATACTGTCACCTTGTTATGTTACTATGTATCTATATCACCTCTCAGGAGCAGCTGTGCACACTGTGTATATACAGAGATACATACATATGTATACACTTACTGATACTGTCACCTTGCTATGTTACTATGTATCTATATCACCTCTTAGACAGGAGCAGCAGTGCACACTGTGTATATACAGAGATACATACATATCTATACACTTACTGATACTGTCACCTTGTTATGTTACTATGTATCTATATCACCTCTCAGACAGGAGCAGCAGTGCACACTGTGTATATACAGAGATACATACATATCTATACACTTACTGATACTGTCACCTTGTTATGTTACTATGTATCTATATCACCTCTCAGGCAGGAGCAGCTGTACACACTGTGTATATACAGAGATACATACATGTCTATACACTTACTGATACTGTCACCTTGTTATGTTACTATGTATCTATATCACCTCTCTGGAGCAGCAATGCACACTGTGTATATACAGAGATACATACATATCTATACACTTACTGATACTGTCACCTTGTTATGTTACTATGTATCTATATCACCTCTCAGGCAGGAGCAGCTGTACACACTGTGTATATACAGAGATACATACATATCTATACACTTACTGATACTGTCACCTTGTTATGTTACTATGTATCTATATCACCTCTCAGGAGCAGCAGTGCACACTGTGTATATACAGAGATACATACATATCTATACACTTACTGATACTGTTACCTTGTTATGTTACTATGTATCTATATCACCTCTCAGGAGCAGCTGTGCATACTGTGTATATACAGAGATACATACATATCTATACACTTACTGATACTGTCACCTTGCTATGTTACTATGTATCTATATCACCTCTCAGACAGCAGCTGTGCACACTGTATATATACAGAGATACATACATATCTATACACTTACAGATACTGTCACCTTGTTATGTTACTATGTATCTATATCACCTCTCAGGCAGGAGCAGCTGTACACACTGTGTATATACAGAGATACATACATACATATACACTTACTGATACTGTCACCTTGTTATGTTACTATGTATCAATATCACCTCTCAGACAGGAGCAGCAGTGCACACTGTGTATATACAGAGATACATACATATCTATACACTTACTGATACTGTCACCTTGTTATGTTACTATGTATCTATATCACCTCTCAGACAGGAGCAGCAATGCACACTGTGTATATACAGAGATACATACATATCTATACACTTACTGATACTGTCACCTTGTTATGTTACTATGTATCAATATCACCTCTCAGACAGGAGCAGCAGTGCACACTGTGTATATACAGAGATACATACATATCTATACACTTACTGATACTGTCACCTTGTTATGTTACTATGTATCTATATCACCTCTCAGGAGCAGCAGTGCACACTGTGTATATACAGAGATACATACATATCTATACACTTACTGATACTGTCACCTTGTTATGTTACTATGTATCTATATCACCTCTCAGACAGGAGCAGCAGTGCACACTGTGTATATACAGAGATACATACATATCTATACACTTACTGATACTGTCACCTTGCTATGTTACTATGTATCTATATCACCTCTCAGACAGCAGCAGTGCACACTGTGTATATACAGAGATACATACATATCTATACACTTACTGATACTGTCACCTTGTTATGTTACTATGTATCTATATCACCTCTCAGACAGGAGCAGCAGTGCACACTGTGTATATACAGAGATACATACATATCTATACACTTACTGATACTGTCACCTTGTTATGTTACTATGTATCTATATCACCTCTCAGACAGCAGCAGTGCACACTGTGTATATACAGAGATACATACATATCTATACACTTACTGATACTGTCACCTTGTTATGTTACTATGTATCTATATCACCTCTCAGGAGCAGCAGTGCACACTGTGTATATACAGAGATACATACATATCTATACACTTACTGATACTGTCACCTTGTTATGTTACTATGTATCTATATCACCTCTCAGGAGCAGCAGTGCACACTGTGTATATACAGAGATACATACATATCTATACACTTACTGATACTGTCACCTTGTTATGTTACTATGTATCTATATCACCTCTCAGGAGCAGCAGTGCACACTGTGTATATACAGAGATACATACATATCTATACACTTACTGATACTGTCACCTTGCTATGTTACTATGTATCTATATCACCTCTCAGGAGCAGCAGTGCACACTGTGTATATACAGAGATACATACATATCTATACACTTACTGATACTGTCACCTTGTTATGTTACTATGTATCTATATCACCTCTCAGACAGCAGCAGTGCACACTGTGTATATACAGAGATACATACATATCTATACACTTACTGATACTGTCACCTTGCTATGTTACTATGTATCTATATCACCTCTCAGACAGCAGCAGTGCACACTGTGTATATACAGAGATACATACATATCTATACACTTACTGATACTGTCACCTTGCTATGTTACTATGTATCTATATCACCTCTCAGGCAGGAGCAGCTGTGCACACTGTGTATATACAGAGATACATACATATCTATACACTTACTGATACTGTCACATTGCTATGTTACTATGTATCTATATCACCTCTCAGACAGGAGCAGCTGTGCACACTGCATATACAGAGATACAAATTTAATGATACATTCACCCCCTTCTATTTCTCTTTGATCTCTCCCTCCCCTCTCCCCCTCACATTGTAGGAAACATACAGCCACTTACCCAGTTTTTCTGAAACGCAGAAAAGGCAGGAAACAGGAAAAGAAAATCTGGACTACATTTCCTATAATGCCTTGCTAAGTTATGAACAACAACCAATCAGAATTTGAAAGGTGTGGTTTGAAGCAAAACTCTTCTTTATATTGAAAACAGTGGATGACAGGTATGTGGATCTAAAACAATATAGAAAGATAATATACTGTATCTAGATATATGATATTGTGTACACTCATGCACAAATACATTCACACACACACACACACACACACATAAACATACAAACACACACACTGTCACACATAAACACACATTTAAACATACACACACACTGTCACACATACACAAGCACACACACACATATAAACATACATACACACACTGTCACACATACACACACATATAAACATACACACACACTGTCACACATGCACAAGCACACACACACACATATAAACATACACACACACTGTCACACATACACAAGCACACACACACATATAAACATACACACACACACTGTCACACATACACAAGAAGCACACACACATATATAAACATACAAACACACACAAACTGTCACACATACACAAGCACACACACACACACACACATATAAACATACAAACACACTGTCACACATACACAAGCACACACACACATATAAACATACAAACGCACACACACACACACACACACACACACACACACACACATACACAAACGCACACACACACACACACACTGTCAAACATACACACATTGTCACACATACACACACATATAAACACACTGTCACACATACACAAGCACGCATACACATATAAACATACAAACACACACACACTGTCACACAAGCACACACACATACAAACATATAAACATACACACACACACTGTCACACATACACAAGCACACACTCACTGTCACACACATACACAAGCACACACACATATAAATATACAAACACACATACACTGTCACACATACACAAGCACACACACATAAAAACATACACACACACTGTCAAACATACACACACATTGTCACACATACACCCACATATAAACACAGTCACACATACACAAGCACACACACATATAAACATACATACACACTGTAACACATACACACACATATAAACACTCACACACTGCCACACATACACACACACATATAAACATACAAACACGCTATCACACATATACAAGCACACACACACACACACACATATAAACATAAACAAACACATATAAACATACACACACACTGTCACACATACACAAGCACACACACACACATATAAACATAAACACACACATAAAAAACATACACACACACACTGTCACACATACACAAGCTAGGCTTGCCACCTCGGCCATCTTTTCCTGGACACTTATGAGTTTCACATGCTGCAGGGTGTGCAGAGGGGAACATGTATTGTGAACCTAAACAGCATATGAACAGTGACACTGGACAGCACTATTCATGTTCCTCCCTGCATACCCTGAAGCATGTGTATCTGATAAGTGTCCAGGAAAATATGACCGAGGTGGCAACCCTAACACATGCACACACACACACAGATATATATATAATTATATATATATATATATATATATATATATATATATATATATATATATATATATATATATATATATATATACATATATATATACATACAGGAACAAAGGATGCACTCTCAGGTCTTTTTCACTCCAAGTATAAAATACTTTATTGTGTAACGTTTTCGGGGATCTAGTCCCCTTCGTCAGCATATATATACATATACATATATATAAAAACATACAAACACACACACACTGTCACACATACACATGCACACACACATATATATATATATATACAAACATACATACACACACACACTGTCACACATATATAAACACCTAAACACATGCACACACTCAAACTCATACACATACACACACACACACTGTCACACATACACATATAAACATGCAAACATATATAAACACCTAAACACATGCACACACTCAAACTCATACACATACACACACACACTGTCACACATACACATATAAACATGCAAACATATATAAACACCTAAACACATGCACACACTCAAACTCATACACATACACACACACACACTGTCACACATACACATATAAACATGCAAACATATATAAACACCTAAACACATGCACACACTCAAACTCATACACATACACACACACACTGTCACACATACACATATAAACATGCAAACATATATAAACACCTAAACACATGCACACACTCAAACTCATACACACACATGCAAACACATACATATTCACACACACACATGCACAAACACATATATGCATACACACAAACACATGCACAAATTCAAACACATGCACATACGCACACACACAAACACATGTACACACACAGAAACATTTACATATTCAAACACACACATACACATGTGCACACACACACAAACATTTACATATTCAAACACACACATGCACACACACAGAAACATTTACATATTCAAACACACACATGCACACAAACACATGCGCACACACACATGCACACACACAGAAACATTTACATATTCAAACACACACATGCACACATACATACAGATGCACACACACACACACACACACACACATACTCATGCACACACACGCATGCACACATACACATGCACATGCACACACATACTCATGCGCACATACACATGCACACATACACATGCACATGCACATCTAGATACAATATTATGAACCATTGGGAGTAATTTATTTAGCATAGCACTGGTATTTATATCCGGTATGTATTTCCAGTATGCCATCTCTATTCTATTCTATTTTAGCGATGTAATAAAGTTTCTTACTCCTAGTTAATTAGTTCTTTCCTTTTACCATACATATGTGTTATTATACACTCAATATGGAAATAATGATATACATTTAAGAGGATAGCTTTACTATACTAATGCATGATCATGTGTACTCTCATTTGTCTATGTATTTATTTAATTATTTATTTATCTTTTAATTTACCTGTCGGTTATGCCTGAGCATTATATGGATTAGGATCAGTATAGCATATAGAATATTTATGATAGTTGATAAAAGCTCACATTATTCATGTCATTGAGGTGTATTGTACTATTGTTTTTTTCTTCTTTCTCCATAATATACATGTACATCCCTTTATTCTGGTTTTCTACATTTCGACAGCTTTTTTTCTCTTGTAAGATGTATCGAGTCCACGGATTCATCCATACTTGTGGGATATTCTCCTTCCCAACAGAAAGTGGCAGAAAGAGCACCCACAGCAGAGCTGTCTATATAGCTACTCCCTTAGCTCCGCCCCTAGTCATTCTCTCTGCCTGCTTAACTGCTAGGAAGGGCAAAGTGAGTGTGGTGACAAAAATGTTAGTTTTTATTTTCTCAAGCAAAAGTTTGTTATTTTAAATGGTACCGGTGTGTACTATTTACTCTCTGGCAGAAAAGGGATGAAGATTTCTGCAAGGAGGATGATGATCTTAGCATTTTGTAACTAAGATCCACTGCTGTTCTCACAGGGGCTGAAGAGTACAGGAAAACTTCAGTTGGGGGAACAGTTTGCAGGCTAAACTGCATTAAGGTATGTTCAGTCTATTTTTTTCTAGACAGACTGTGTTATTTCTAGAAAAGGCTGGCAATATCCCCATGAGGGAAAGGTAAGCTGTATTCAGTAAAAGAGGAATCCAAGCTTGCATAAAGGGCTCATATTTACTGGTGACACTGATAGGAAAAAACGATTTGGTTTAATTACAAATATAACCTTTTTTTGAGGGACTTTAAGGGGTCTTTGTGGCTTGTTTAAGGGTTATTAACCCACATGGCTAGTTTAAGAAACACTCTGTGGAGTTTCTTTTAGGCCCCATAACATCGAGTGAGGTGAGAGGGGCCTAGTTAACTTTACCTCAGAAGCATCCAGCTACTTCTCCAGAGGTTCCTGCTGTATTTGAGGGCTGTAAAGAGGTTTTTTCCCCCACAAATTGTTCCTAAAGGGCAGGTAGGCGCCACAGCAGAGCTGTGGCAAGGTGCTGAACATTTATTTTACCAGTTTTGAAGTTTTTTCAATCCGGTTTTTACATTAAGGGGTTAATTGTTTATTTGCATAGTGGTGCAAAGTTACTAAGGCTTTATGATGCTACTGTAAAAACTTTGTTTTGTTTTCTGCTTTTTTACACTGTTTTGCAGAGTTTGTGCAGCTTTTTTTCTCTTAAAGGCACAGTACCGTTTTTGTTTAAAGTGTTATTTACTTTGATTAAAGTGTTTTACAAGCTTGCTTGTTACATTACTAGCCTGTTTAACATGTCTGACACCAAGGAAAATCCTTGTTCTATGTGTTTAGAAGCCATTGTGGAACCCCCTCTTAGAATGTGTCCCACTTGCACTAATATGTCTATAAATTATAAAGAGCATATTTTAGCACTTAAAAATACTGCAATAGATGATTTTCAGTTAGAAGGAAATGAGGGTTTAGCATCTAGCTCTCCCCAAGTGTCACAACCAGTAACGCCCGCACAAGTGATGCCAAGTATCTCTAGTGCGTCTAATTCATTTACTTTACAAGACATGGCCACAGTTATGTAAGTATAGTGGTCCCAGAGAAATTGTGTAAAATAGACAGATACTTAGAGGTTCCTGTTTACACTGATGTTTTTCCAGTCCCTAAGAGGATTGTGACTATTGTTACTAAGGAGTGGGATAGACCTGGTATTCCGTTCGCTCCCCCTCCTGTTTTTAAGAAAATGTTTCCCATATCTGACACCATACAGGACTCCTGGCAGACTGTTCCTAAGGTGGAGGGAGCTATTTCTACTCTTGCTAAGCGTACAACTATACCTATCGAAGACAGTTGTGCTTTCAAAGATCCTATGTAAAATTAACGGCAAAGAATTCAGGTTTTGCCATTTTAGCACACAGGGCGTTATGGCTTAAGTCCTGGTCTGCTGATGTGTCATCAAAATCTAAATTGTTGAACATCCTTTTCAAAGGAAAGACCCTATTCGGGCCTGCACTGAAAGAAATTATTTCAGACATCACTGGAGGGAAAGGCCATGCCCTCCCTCAGGATAAAGCAAATAAGATGAGGACCAAACAAAATAATTTTCGTTCCTTTCAGAACTTCAAGGGTGGTCCCGCTTCAGCTTCCCCTGCAGCATAGCAAGAGGGGAATTCTGTCCAATCCAAGTCAGTCTGGAGACCTAACCAGGCTTGGAACAAAGGTAAACAGGCCAAGAAGCCTGCTGCTGCCTCTAAGACAGCATGAAGGGGTAGCCCCCGATCCGGGACCGGATCTAGTAGGGGGCAGACTCTCTCTCTTCGCTCAGGCTTGGGCAAGAGATGTTCACGATTCCTGGGCTTTAGAAATTGTGTCCCAAGGATATCTTCTGGACTTCAAAGACTCCCCCCCAAGGGGGAGATTTCACATTTCTCAATTGTCTGCAAACCAGACAAAGAGAGAGGCGTTTTTACTCTGTGTAGAAGACCTACATACCATGGGAGTGATCCGCCCAGTTCCAAGAGCGGAACAAGGGCTAGGTTTTTACTCCAACCTGTTTGTGGTTCCCAAAAAAGAGGGAACTTTCAGACCGATCTTGGAGCTCAAAATTCTAAACAAATTCCTCAGAGTACCATCTTTCAAGATGGAGACTATTCTTCCTCTGATCCAGGAGGGTCAATATATGACTATCGTGGATTTCAAGGATGCGTATCTACACATCCCTATTCACAGAGATCATCATCAATTCCACAGATTCGCCTTTCTGGACAGGAATTACCAGTTTGTGGCCCTTCCTTTCGGGTTGGCCATGGCTCCCAGAATTTTCACAAAGGTGCTAGGGTCCCTTTTGGCAGTTCTAAGACCACGGGGTATAGCAGTGGCACCTTATCTAGACGACATCTTAATTCAGGCATCGACTTTCCAGCTAGCCAAGTCTCACACGGACATCGTGTTGGCTATTCTGAGATCTCACGGGTGGAAGGTGAACATAAAAAAGAGTTCTCTCGTCCCTCTCACAAGAGTTTCCTTCCTAGGGACTCTGATAGACTCGGTAGAAATGAAAATATTTCTGACGGAGGTCAGAAAATCAAAACTTTTAATCACTTGCCGAGCTCTTCATTCCATTCCTCGGCCATCAGTGGCTCAGTGTATGGAGGTAATCGGACTCATGGTAGCGGCAATGGACATAGTTCCTTATGCCCGCCTACACCTCAGACCACTGCAACTATGCATGCTCAAACAGTGGAATGGGGATTATGCAGATTTATCTCCTCAACTGCATCTGGACCAAGAGACCAGAGATTCTCTTCTCTGGTGGTTGTCTCAGGACCACCTGTCTCAGGGAATGTGTTTCCGCAGGCCAGAGTGGCTCATAGTAATGACAGATGCCAGCCTGCTAGGCTGGGGTGCAGTCTGGAAATCCCTGAAAGCACAGGGCTTATGGGCTCGGGAGGAATCTCTCCTCCCGATAACATTCTAGAACTGAGAGCGATATTCAATGCGCTTCAGGCGTGGCCTCAGCTAGCTGCGACCAAATTCATCAGATTTCAGTCGGACAACATCACAACTGTAGCCTATATAAATCATCAAGGAGGAACACTGAGTTCTCTAGCGATGATGGAGGTAACCAAAATAATCCAATGGGCGGAGGATCACTCTTGCCATCTCTCAGCAATCCATATCCCAGGGGTAGAGAACTGGGAGGCGGATTTCCTAAGTCATCAGACTTTTCATCCAAGGGAGTGGGAGCTCCATCCGGAGGTATTTGCCCAGCTGACTCAGCTATGGGGCACACCAGAATTGGATCTGATGGCGTCCCGACAGAACGCCAAACTTCCTTGTTACGGGTCCAGGTCCCGGGATTCCCAGGCGGTACTGATAGATGCTCTAGCAGTGCCCTGGTCCTTCAATCTGGTTTATGTATTTCCACCGTTTCCTCTCCTCCCACGTCTGGTGGCCAGAATCAAGCAGGAGAGAGCTTCGGTGATTCTGATAGCGCCTGCGTGGCCACGCAGGACTTGGTATGCAGACCTGGTGGACATGTCATCTGTTCCACCGTGGACTCTGCCAATGAGGCAGGACCTTCTAATCCAAGGTCCGTTCAAGCATCCAAATCTAATTTCTCTGCGTCTGACTGCTTAGAGATTGAACGCCTGATTCTATCAAAGCATGGTTTCTCTGAGTCGGTCATTGATACCCTGATTCAGGCTAGAAAGCCTGTCACCAGGAAAATCTATCATAAGATTTGGCGCAAATATCTTTGTTGGTGTGAATCCAAGGGTTACTCATGGAGTAAGATTAGGATTCCTAGAATTTTGTCCTTTCTCCAAGAAGGATTGGAGAAGGGATTATCAGCTAGTTCCTTAAAGGGACAAATATCTGCTTTGTCTATTCTTTTACACAAACGTCTGGCAGATGTTCCAGACGTTCAAGCATTTAGTCAGGCCTTGGTCAGGATCAAGCCTGTATTTAAACCTGTTGCTCCGCCATGGAGCCTAAACTTGGTTCTTAAAGTTCTTCAAGGGGTTCCGTTTGAACCTATGCATTTCATAGATATTAAGCTTCTATCTTGGAAAGTTTTGTTTTCAGTAGCTATCTCTTTGGCTCGAAGAGTTTCTGAGTAGAGATGTAGCGAATTGTTTGCCGGCGAATAGTTCCCGGCGAACATAGCTTGTTCGCGTTCGCAGCGGCGGGCAAACATATGCGATGTTCGATCCGCCCCCTATTCGTCATCATTGAGTAAACTTTGACCCTGTATCTCACAGTCTGCAGACACATTTCAGCCAATCAGCAGCAGACACTCCCTCCCAGACCCTCCCAGCTCCTGGACAGCAGCCATTTTAGATTAATTCGGAAGCTGCATTGTTAGTGAGAGGAGGGACAGTGGAGCTGCTGCTGATTTCATAGGGAAATTGATAGCTAGGCTAGTGTATTCAGTGTCCACTACAGTCCTGAAGGACTCATCTGATCTCTGCTGTAAGGACAGCACCCCAAAAAGCCCTTTTTAGGGCTAGAACATCAGTCTTTTTTTTTTTTTTGCCGGTGTAATTTTGACTGTGAAACATCAGTCTGCTAGTGTAATCTAATTGCAGTTGCCTGCCTGCAGTGCCACCACTCATATCTGTTGTAACAGTAGTGTACATTTTAAAAAAAAAAAACTTTTTTGACTGTGAAACATCAGTCTGCTAGTGTAATCTAATTGCAGTTGCCTGCCTGCCTGCCTGCCAGCGTGTGTGCCAGGCCCATTTGCCAACTAGTGCCACCACTCATATCTGTTGTAACAGTAGTTTAAATTAAAAAAAACAAAAAACTTTTTTTACCGGGAAACATCAGTCTGCTAGTGTAATCTAATTGCAGTTACTTGCCTGCCAGCGTGTGTGCGTTTCAGGGCCTGCCAGGGCACATTGTCACACTAGTGCAACTCATATCTGAACAGTAGTGTACATTTAAAAAAAACAAAAAACTTTTTTGACTGTGAAATAATAGCAGTCAGTTTCCTTCACACGTGTGCGTTTCAGGGCCTGTCAGGGCACATTGTCACACTAGTGCAACTCATATCTGAACAGTAGTGTACATTAAAAAAAAAAAACTTTTTTGACTGTGAAATAATAGCAGTCAGTTTCCTTCACACGTGTGCGTTTCAGGGCCTGTCAGGGCACATTGTCACACTAGTGCAACTCATATCTGAACAGTAGTGTACATTAAAAAAAAAAAACTTTTTTGACTGTGAAATAATAGCAGTCAGTTTCCTTCACACGTGTGCGTTTCAGGGCCTGCCAGGGCACATTGTCACACAAGTGCAACTCATATCTGGTGTAACAGTAGTGTACATTTAAAAAAAACAACTTTTTTTTTTTTTAATGTGAAATAATAGCAGTCAGTTTCCTTCACACGTGTGCATTTCAGGGCGTGCCAGGGCACATTGTCACACCAGTGCAACTCATATCTTGTGTAGTAACAGTAGTGTACATTTAAAAAAAAAAACAACACTTTTTTTTACTGTGAAATAATAGCAGTCAGTTTCCTTCACACGTGTGCGTTTCAGGGACTGCCAGCAGTTCCAAAATAAATTAAAAAGTATGCTTTACACAGCGTATAAGGGTGATGTCACAGCACAACGGGAATCTGACAGGGGAAGAGGTGAAAGTAATCCTCCTCCTCCTCCTACGACCACGCCGGCAAGGAGAGGACGCTTTACAGACGTGTTGTTGATGGAGGACATTCGGAGCGTTGGAGTGTTTTTTAATTTGACATGTTACAACACAACAGAAAACACACAAGAAAAATATTAAGAAAATCTAGCATAAAAACACACAAACATTTTATGTCAAAAACTGCTAAAATATAAAAACACAAACTTGCTATTGTCTTATTACTTTTAAATATCCCAGTAAACCATTTATGCTTTAAACTGTACATGAACATTTTTTTGTGTCCGAAAAAAGAGTTCCATACAAAATGGCAGCTCACTATACACAGATAAGTGTGCTTCACTAAACAATTAGAAGCGGTAATGGAAGACGCAATTAAAAAATGATCAATAAAATAAAAATAGAACCTTGTCTGCAATCCATGTTTTAGAAGGGCATACAAATAATATATAAAAGCAAATAGTATGTAAATACAATTGCTTCTCCAATTTAGTCTTCAGTAGAAACCTGTAAACCAATATTTAAATGATACAACATTTAAAAGGATATTAAAAGGGCATGTTATATTTCAACAGAACATAGGATTGAACTGGCTCTTCTATATAAATACCATTTTAATCCCAGCAAAGTGGTTAAATATGTAGTTAAAGCCCCATTCAGAAGCAAGAAGTCTGTCATGTTCAGAAACGGCAACAAATGATTGGCTAGGTCGTGAAACCTACTGATTGTGGACCGGCTGTGCCCTGCACAGGAGCTGCATATAGAAGTGGGACTTTACCTATGCATTTAACCCTATCGTGAGAGATCAATAATATCAGGTAATAAAATTCAAGGGTCATTACAAAGACATTTAAAAATATGGGCTGGTTCATTGTTTCTCCCACAGTGATTATCATTGGTAGTACATCTGAAAATGTTATGTCTGTTAAAAAGAAAGGTTCTTTTCACAAAATTAGGTTATTTTTCTCAGATTCAACTGTCACTATACATTTATACTGCAGAAATAGGTGTCTGCTAGGCCAAGGTAGGGGAGATGCAAGTACAAAGTAAAGACATTGATAAACATAAAAAATAACAAATAAAACATTTTCCAGCTAACACTGAACGTTTAACAACTTTTTAAAATGACCAGTAAAGTCAAAATTACACCTCTATGATTCTGGCAGAGCATGCAATATTAAACAACCTTTCAATTTACCTTTAATAATAATCTATAATGTGCCCTATTTTCTTGGTATCCTTTGTTGAAGAGTAAACCTAGGCTCATGAGCAGCAATGCACTACTGGGAAGCTAGCTGGTGATTGGTGTTGGCACATATAGGTTTTGTTCTAACAGCAAAAGTCAATCTATTTGAAACTCTTATTGCCGTCAATAGATTGATTATGGACTTAACTTTAAGCTATGTGGGCTAATTTTGCTTTAGTTTTCCCCCCAATCTCTATATAAATTGGTGGGAGCTATCAAGTTTTTTCAACAATAAACTCCTTCAGAATAAAATTAACGCATACAAACTATATATATATATATATATATATATATATATATATATATATATATATATATATATATATATATATATATATATATACACACACACACACATATGTGTTGGTGTGTATATTTATTTTTTATACCCAAACTGGAGGCCAGGGAATTTTTAACATATCTTAATTCTAATTATAAGGGTCTTAAAGGGATAGTCTAGTCAAAACCAAACCTGCACGGTTCACATAGAGCACGCAACTCCAAGCAACCCTCCAATCTACTTCCCTTATCAAACCTTCTTCGTTCTCTTGGCATCTCCACTTGAATGTAAGCCTAGGAGACGGCTCATCCCTGGTTTAGAACCTGGGCAGCACCTGCCTACCGGTGCCTACATTTAGACACCAATCAGAAAGCACCACCCAGGTGCTGAACAAAAAATGGTCCAGCTCCCATACGCACATTCCTGCTTTTCAAAACAAAGATAACAAAAGAATGAAGAAAAATCGACAACAGGAGCAAACTAAAAAGTTGCTCAAAATTGCGTGCCCCATCTGAACCACGAAAGTTCAATCTCAACTTGACTGTCCCCTTAAGTTTTACCAATGAGTATAATAAGATGATGATACCATACCTGGATGTATCTTTGGAAGGTTAAAGTGAATGTAAATCTTCATGCCAAAGTGCCCGGTCCTTTTAAAAATCTGACCAAAAATAGGGGCACTCCCATGCGGAGCTTGCGGTTGTGCAAATGGACTGTTTGCGGTTGTTTGCGGTGCGTTAAACAGGGAGTTTGGTCTGTCACTGTGAAGCGGGCGTAACCCTTACACTACCTGATCGATACAACATCATACCTGATGTTTTAAAGCACGTTATTCCAAACAATTTAGGAATGTTAGGTGATTTATGCCCTTTTTGGATTAAAACCAGACTCTGCATCAACTATGTAATTTTCCATGGGAGTTTTGCCATGGATCCCCCTCCGGCATGCCACAGTCCAGGTGTTAGTCCCTTTGAAACAACTTTTCCATCACTATTGTGGCCAGAAAGAGTCTCTGTGGGTTTTAAAATTTGCCTGCCCATTGAAGTCTATGGCGGTTCGCCCGGTTCGCGAACATTTGCGGAAGTTCGCGTTTGCCGTTCGCGAACGCAAAATTTTAGGTTCGCGACATCACTATTTCTGAGTTATCTGCTTTACAGTGTGACTCCCCTTATCTTGTTTTCCATGCAGATAAAGTGGTTTTATGTACCAAGCCTGGATTCCTTCCTAAGGTTGTTTCTAATAGGAATATCAATCAGGAAATTGTTGTTCCTTCGCTGTGTCCTAATCCTTCTTCAAAGAAGGAACGTCTGTTGCACAATCTTGATGTGATTCGTGCTTTAAAGTTCTACTTACAAGCAACCAAAGATTTCCGTCAAACATCTTCATTGTTTGTTGTCTATTCTGGTAAGGGGAGAGGTCAAAAGGCTGCGGCTACCTCTCTTTCTTTTTGGCTGAAAAGCATCATCCGTATGGCTTATGAGACTGCTGGCCAGCAGCCTCCTGAAAGAATTACTGCTCATTCTACTAGAGCAGTGGCTTCCATATGGGCTTTTAAAAATGAGCCTTCTGTGGAACAGATTTGTAAGGCGGCGACTTGGTCTTCGCTTCATACTTTTTCCAAATTTTACAAATTCGATACTTTTGCTTCTTCGGAGGCTATTTTTGGGAGAAAGGTTCTACAAGCAGTGGTGCCTTCCGTTTAAGGTACCTGTCTTGTCCCTCCCTTCATCCGTGTCCTAAAGCTTTGGTATTGGTATCCCACAAGTATGGATGAATCCATGGACTCGATACATCTTACAAGAGAAAACAGAATTTATGCTTACCTGATAAATTTCTTTCTCTTGTGATGTATCGAGTCCAAGACCCACCCTGTCTGTTTAAGACAGGTAGTATATTTTCATTTAAAAAACTTCAGTCACCACTGCACCCTATAGTTTCTCCTTTTTCTTCCTAGCCTTTGGTCGAATGACTGGGGGGCGGAGCTAAGGGAGTAGCTCTATAGACAGCTCTGCTGTGGGTGCTCTCTCTGCCACTTCCTGTTGGGAAGGAGAATATCCCACAAGTATGGATGAATCTGTGGACTCGATACATCACAAGAGAAAAAAATTATTAGGTAAGCATAAATTCTGTTTTTTAATATGTGTATACAATCAATATAATTAAGATTTGACCTATGGGAAGTTATCACACAGATGGGCGTTTCAATTTTATCCAATTGCAAACCTTTTAGGTTGTTTTATACTCAAGTGTATGTTAGCACATCAGGCTATGACTACGGCTTTGTAAGCCGAAACGCGTAAGCCACCTGTGCTACGCCAGTGTGCTTGTGTGATTTCTCATATATATGTTGCAGTACTCCATTGGGCTGTATTTTAATGGATTCAATAAAGACAAAGTTTTAACTTCTACTCTCGGAGTCTGGTGAAACTTTCTTTGATTAACCTGCTTTGCATCAGCCTATTCGCCAGACCTATCGTAACCTGCAGATGGGATTGGAGCAGGATCGTAGGCACGTCTTCCACGCTGACTCGTGATTGGAAGAGAACGGACACACACCTCCGACGCAAGGAGGAGTCCAGTTTCAGCTCCACAGGGATGCCAGCCTCACGGAGATACCACGGACACAGTAAGAAAACAGGAATCACTGTCGGTGTCAGAAGTTTGGTA
Source organism: Bombina bombina (assembly GCF_027579735.1). Lineage (NCBI taxonomy): Eukaryota > Metazoa > Chordata > Amphibia > Anura > Bombinatoridae > Bombina > Bombina bombina. The sequence continues at coordinate 544,021,328 of NC_069505.1, read as the reverse complement.
AGGGGGCACAGGGCTAGTGGAGGCTGATTGAATTTTGCTGTACCGGGAGGCCTTAAAGGGACAGTCA